>NW_014554941.1:112152-121967 GCF_001313825.1 Dinoponera quadriceps | reverse complement strand
ATAATTATTTGATTAAAATTAATATATATTTTTTATTGATTAAAAGAAATGTTTCTTAATTTCAGAAAAATATTTATTAAAAAAAAATGTAACATCAAAATAAAAAAAACAAATGTTAAAAATTAGAAAATGTTTACTTCAATGAATCTTTTCATTTAACTTGAAAGAGTAATCTCTTGAATAGAATAAATTGATTATTTAACTCAAAGAACTATTCTTTTAATGTCAAGTAAATTCTTTATCAAAAAAATAATTACATTAAATAATTTTTTAAGTTGACAAAATATTTATTTGACTTGACAAGATAAATATTAAAGTAGAAAAAAGAAGATATCAAAAAAATATTTTTTAATATCAAAATAATATTTTTAATACCAAAGAAGTATTTTTTAGTTGTTAGCTAATTTTGTTTAAATCAAAGTTACCATTTATATTATATCTTTAATTTTTTAAGAGACGAATGCGAATGGAACTTCACTGTTTCACGCCCTACTTAATTCAATTTATATTATATTTGGAAAATTTCCTTACCATTGTTAAAATTCGAACTTGAGATCTCTGACTCTTGAGTCGTTCACCTTGCCTACTATACCGCTATCACTGACGGACATTTCGCATTGTATACATATGATATACCCATGTATAAAAACAAATGATTTTTTAAAAGAAGAAAATAGGCTCTTTTAAATGTAAAAAGTATGTTTAAAAAATATTTAATTGTTTTCAAGGTAAACAAAATACAAATAAATAATTTTGTATATCTAATAATAATAATAATAATAATAATAATAATAATAATAATAATAATAAGTTATTCTCTGATAAAAAAAAACTTTCTACTCAAAATAAATTTTCTTTCAAGAAATATTCCTTTAATGTAAAAAAATTATTCATTTAGATTTACAAAATAATTTATTCATATTTTGCTTACTTTTAAATTAAGCAACTATTTATTTGGACAGGGTTTTTACATTAAAATATCTATTTTCTTCTTGTAAAAAAATAATTTGCTTTTTCTTGTACAACAGTACTTTAAATCGAAGAAATTATATTTCTTATCTAGAGACTCATGATTTTACAAATCATTTTATAAATTAAAAAAACATTACATTTATGAATTTTTCTTAAAACTAACAAATATTTGATTAAAATTATAAATATTTATTTAAATTAAATTAAAGAACTAAATTAAATGAAATTTAAAAAATGTATTTCTTTTATTTTGAGAATTATTTTTTTTAATATAACGAAGTTGTTTTTTCGGTATACATGAATATTCTAGTGACTCTTAGAAAATTGGAATTATATGCATTTAAGAATATAATGAGAGTAAACAATTTTGCAATTAATAAAAAGATCGTGTGTTTGTAATGAATGTTGTATGTCAAAGAGATTCGCTTCGTAATGATAATTTCATCATCTCCTCTGTCGAATTTTACAATCGATCGATACGGTCGATGCAGCGTTTTAAAGTGTCAAGGTGTCGCGGTAACAAAACTTTTTTCTTTCAGCTAAGGAAAAAAGAACCGCCGCATCCGATTAGAGTGGCGAAGACGATCGACGTGATAGCCAGGATTACTTTCCCAGTCGCCTATTTCGTGTTCCTCACTTTCTTCTTCGTTCATTATAAAGGCATCTCGTAAAGTGGCCTCAAGAAATCTCATCGCCGGTGTGAGGGACAACGAAGTCTCGCAATAGGCGACAACGATGTTCGGTTGCTTGAATCGGATCTACTGTGGGTTCAAGCTTTTCCCGAAGACTAAAGATGCCGGCTCGAAGAAACAAGGAGACAAAGACATCGATAATCATGAAAGCTCGCGTCGACTGGATCTCTCTGATGAATGCGGAAGGGACAACGTGCGAGTAAGACACGAGTTGCGAAATTGGGATTTCCTACAGGTGGTTGCGAACATTGCTCGATCGTAACAAACAAGCGAAACCAAACAGTTCAGTCGTATATGATTATGCGGGACACTTGACGTACAAGGACGTTTTCTCTACGAGAGAAAGAGTGAGCCGGTAATTTAGGAACATTGGAGAGCACGATATTAGAGGAAAGACAGACCCACGGTGGATTCGTCTGCAAATATTCTTCATCTTCTCTCACGTGTGATAGCTCTTGAAAGCACTCTCTTACGAAAGAAATATATTCGCGATCGTTCGACCATGTGCAGTCACATACATATACTTTTCTCTATTTCCTTTTTCTTTCTTATATTGGGTAAGATAGGATGGTAGATAGGGTAGGTAGAAGTAGTCAGATAGGTAGGTAGGTAGATACAGTGCCGCTAGCAAAGCTTCGGCCAAGCAGAGAATGATGCTTAGCTTAGTCGATGATGATCAAACGTACTAACGTAAGACATTATACCTCACTACATAGCACGGTCAACAGAAATGTCGTTCGTGTACACCGCTAATTCGTGATCCGCGTTCGGTATCGATCCTTGACTTGTTGTGTCGCGCTTAACTTATTAAAGGTTGCCACAAGACATAGAGAAATGTCCACGTTGCTTGTGCACCCGAAGATTGGATGGAACGAGTGAATTTGTCGAATGAAATGATTCGTATCAAGAGAGAGAGAGAGAGAGAGAGAAGCAGTTATAGGGTGTTTTGTGTAAAGTGACTCTTTCGTGTATTGCAACGGGCGTTAAGGGACAATAGAAAAGCTACGCGAACGAGTGTTCCGATACGTTTGAGTCAGCTAGTTATGACTTTCATTGTATCGTATCTATGAATAGGTGAACGACTTATTTTTACGTGAAATATTCTGTGCTCAGGTCGGATAGACGCCAATATACAGAAAGCCGTCAGGATAGCGAAGAGTTGACCTCTTTCTGCCGGTACATATTTATCACGACGCTATACGCCGGAGCATAAAGAGCAATGGTCGCCATCAGCGTGATGAATTGCCGGAATATAAAGTGCAGACATCTTGCTCACTTTATAAGTATAAGAGAATATAGGAGGATATATAAAGAAAAAGATTGGTATACGGCGGAATGTTAGTGTTTTTGAGGAAAGAAGCGACGAGTGGATCGGTCTGCGCGCAACGATGCGCCGCAAAAGGCACTATCTACTTTGACATTATTGAAAGTAATAACGCTACACATTGTGTTTTTCGAGACACATCGACGAACTGTCTCTACGATACGTCGAGCGCCGGCTAATTTGAAATATCTGCGTGTAGTCCACGTACTTTTAGATGCAACGTTGCTATGCTATTACTATCATTATAATTATTACTATTACTATTACTACAATTACTATTACTATTGCTACTACTACTATTACTATACTACTACTTTTATTATTACCGCAAATAATATTACACTATTTACTGTTACAGTTGCTACTTTACTATCGTATTATCGCTACTATTACAAATTATTGCTATCTATAATATTACAGATTTTAGGAGACACGGAGTCGAGAGCGTTTAACACGCGCGTACCGTTTGTACTGATTGAGTCCAACAATATATTAAATCCAGCAGACCAAAAGAAATGCGAGCCGAACATACAAAAACGGGTGTTTTCTCGATAATCATGACGATCGCTTAAAATCTAATAAGCACATAGACGTAATATTTAATTATAAAGACACGCTAATCTCGCTGTCGTCATTGCGAGACGCGTGTAAACGATTTTTTCGATATAGTGAGACACATGGACACGGACACAAGCGCGCACACACACACACACATACACACACATGCGTATATATGGACGACAAATGCGCGTTCAGATTCAAAAGACGTATGAGGATCGATATCTTTGACGACGATTAGCGCTGGTCTCTATTCGCCGTACGTTGCGTTGGAAAACGACTTGAGCAATATTTAATTATCATTTATCTTATTTTTGTAGTAGGATTCTATCTCGATATATCTTCCTTCAATATTTGTATATCTATGATTAAGATTAGGATTATGTAGGAAGATCCACTTAAAATGAATTGCAGTTAAACGACGCCGAAGAAATCGAACCTGAACGATAAATACTCATTAACACAGATCTCGTCTGACAATTGACTGCCAAATACTTTCACTGGTACAGCATATTTCTCTAATTTCGAACACTCGTATCGCACGTTGCAATAAATAAAGCAAGGATTATCTTCTAGAAGATTGTGTGACGAAGTATCGGATCATCGTCGGCGAAACGCCCAATTAGATATTTAATTTAAAACGCGGCTTAACTTTTAAATACATTCGCTTGCCATTCGGCAATGTTTACGATGTTATCAATTTTTATGAAAGGACAAAATAAAATGACTAGCGGACGATGTCGCGGCTTGGCTGTATTTTAATTTTATAATAAATGATTTAAATATAATAGCCGACGTGTCGTTAGCTACTTCAGCGATATGACGAACGAAAATGAAATAACCGAATCTAGTGTCGCAGCCTTTTAATAAATAATTAAAATCTTTTCTATATTTTTGCAAATTGCCCACAGATTTATTGTGGCGGCCTTAAAAATAAATCTGATATTTTCCTAAGATCATACAAAAAGCGTCATTAAAATCCGATTTTGAAATCTTCGGGAGAGTAAATGGAATAACATACAGAAGAAAGAGGGATGATTCAGACATTTGATTGCTAACGAAAGAATTTTTGAAATATTCGCATGAAAATCATTAAGTTCTGTCTACATAACTCGCAGAATGCAAAACGCAGACGCAAGATGATGATCAGTAAATGCAAGGAGCTGATCATGAACTTGCATCTGCGTTTGCGATCTGCGTCTTACGTTCTGCGAGCTATGTAAACGGAATTTTACTCGCACGCGTATAAATCATAGTTCTTTCAGAAGGCTTTCATAATATAATAAAATCTAAATCATGCAATTAATGTTCTTCAAACGTAAGGTCAGACAAACGAAAAAAGACAGTCTTTTTTTTCTTATAACAATACGTAAGTACGTAAAAGCGGGTAATAATAACACGTTTGCTTCTTGTTCCCTACGTGATGTAATGAGATGTAATGATAACAAGATGTCACATTACAGCAGGAACAAATCCCAAGAAGATTGTAGCGCAGCTCGGAACGAGCAACTTTGTTCGGTGAATATGCAATCAGCGACATCTCCTCCAATTTAAATTCACACAAAACATCAGTTTTACTAATTATGACAGACGACAAAGCAGAAGAAAACTCCAGAAAAGGTCGGGAATATATTTTTCAATGGTAATAACGATTAGAATATCTGTCATCAATGATACCGCTCATCCGCACCAAAAGGACAAAGCAACGTTGCTCCTTTTGATCTCCGCTACGCCACCTCTGATTTACCCGTTTCGTGATGGGTCATCCTATATGTGTCGTACGTATATGCCTGAAGTCACACAGTCACACGGATTCTATATATATGCGTGATACAATAAAAAAATATACTTAGGCGATAAACTACTTTTTACATAGACCTATTTCGTCCATTTGATGATTGGCCCCGCTCTCAACTCCGCAACTACTGGACTATATACGCGTCAAATCATTTCACAGTAACTCATGATTCACGAAAATCAGTCCGTCGTGAATGCTACTCGAGTATCTTCGTTGTATAAACTAATGTTACAGAGAAACACGCTCAACTGGTATTCTTTCGTACAAAACGCATTCACGCCTAGTGGAATCTTATAATTCGAAACACTGCCATGTAACCAAATTGCAAGATAAAAATTTATCTCGTTTTTCTCGCGTTCGAAGTGAACATGAAGTCTGCACGTTGCGGCGATGAGTAACGGGGTGATCTATAAAATAAGATGTATGATTCTGGGGAACCTAATAGGTTCATGCGTTGACGCGCGCTATACATAAAATATGTATGTACTCTACTCGTAATAACGGTACGATAATCGAAAGAAAATTTTTTGCGAGATATTCTCATCGAGACGGTTCTTGACATGGGTTATCTATCGCGGTCATTGCCCCTTACGAATAACAACTTTACACGAAATGTGTTCGAGAGGCAGGAACTTGCGCAACGAAAGTTCCCTCGAGCGCGATCTCAAGGAACATCCGTGGCACTTCTTACGAAGCTGAAAAATCACGCAATGCTTTGTGTAATTGATATTTATCTATCATAGAATCGTAAATTATTGATTACGCCGAAAAAATAATACAGTGTGAGCCCATCCATATGCGAGGAATGTGTTTGATGCGTGTGTATTTTATGCGGTAAGCTTTAAGGCGTGTGCGAAATTTAATCCGCAAGAAAGAATCAGTATTATAGTGCCCTTACGCAAAGCTTGTGTGCTTGGCTAATCGCACAAGAAACTATAAGTTGATATTCACGACATTTCGAGAAAAAGAAAGAGAGAGAGAGAGAGAGAGACGGGGACTTTCTATTGGAATTCTAGATTCCGCACTCTAAGTTGACTAAACAGATCAGACTATAGTTCTCTCTCTGTCTATATATTATGGTAATATTACGGTATTAATCGATATGCTTCTGATTCTTTGCTCCCTCTTATATGAAGATTAACAGAGACGCACCGATACCTAAAGATATGTATGATATTTACGTTCTTCTTCGCTATTCATACCTCACGTTGAATTCTTCGTTGGCTTTGTGGAAGCTTGAATTACGATTCAAAGAAAAAAATTTTAAAAGATTATTCCGCGACGTAGACATTACTTGAATCTAATTGGAACGATTTTTATTGCACCGCTACTTTATCGATCCTTTACACGGATGACACTTGAAAAATCTGTATATGCAATCGACACAACGAATATTGCGTAGAGTCGAGTGTTGAAAAAAATTACGCTATTTAAACTACGACCTGTGTTACTAGCGAATAGGCGACAATGGCTTGTGTTAAAGCTCCGGAATAGTCGCTGTGGCCATATTAGATTCGTGACGTCATAGGTTGAGAAATATTGCATGCCATTTACAAATAAAGAAACATTTGGATAAAACAATCCTTGAGATCACTTGAAGAAACTTATGAAAATAGACGAAAACTCTTCTTTTCCCTCCTAACAATCAATAAATAGTTATAAAAGATACGTGAAATAAGGCCCTATTTACGCAGGAAAACACGATTTCACAGCTGTCGAAAAGAGTGGAAAATATGCTCCCACATAAATTCTAAGCTAATCTTAGTTTTTGCCCATTTTTACGAGTTTAACAAGTATATCACAAATTACCTGTACAATTAAGCAAATAATAAAAAAATGGCACGCAACACAAAATTTCGTTGTCAACACGCCACTCTTCACGCATATAAATGTGATCCATCAAGCGCTACAAATGCTTCGAAGCGTTTTTCCTTGTTTCTCTTTCTTTATTCAGATCCGAAAGATAGATGAAGTAGGAGAAACGCTTCGAAGCATTTGTAGCGCTTGCCGGACGCACTCTATTAGTTCATCCTTTTGTTTTGAACTGTGTCGCTACTGTCAACGCAGAGTTCTTGAATGACTATTCCGGAGTCTTAACGTATGAGATGAATCGGTCAGTCAAAAATTTGTGACTCGCGTCTATTGCAGCCAGGCTCCAATGCAAATTGTTGCGCAAATTTAGATGTTTTTATTAAATCCGAGAGAGTCAAAAAATTAATCTTATAATATCTTTTCGTAAATACACTACGTACAACAATTAAAAGAACTTAACGTTTCCCCAAAAAATAAACAAGATCCAAGCAGCTGTAACTTCGTCAAAAGTTCTCGAAATCCAAATTTAAAAAAAGAGTTTTAAAGCCTAAAGTTTCTACTTTCGAATAACGTATATCGTTTTTTTAATTCTTTTAATTTTGATAATTTTTACATATTCAAAACGGCAAGTTAAACAAAATAGAACATTTTCTCATTTTTTAGGTTATCATGAGCGCAAGAATAGAAATGGAAGGAGGACATGTAGAACATCTTCTGTAAATATCAAGATAAAGATTTAGACAAATTATCTTCTTCTCACGTTATATGTGACCTATAGAAGCCAGTAAGTCAATCACGATGCTAACATACAGAAATGTTTATATCTCAGAAACGGTTGAGCTTTCCACTTATGTTTACTAAGGTTTTTACTCAGTGTAGTGCATTACCTACCATATAAATATTGAGTGGTTTTTTTGAACACCTTGTATATGCGTACATAAAATTGACATCAAATATATATTAAACATGAAATAAACGCCACTTTTTGAAAAAAAAGAAAAGATCTATTGGCCAATCTAATATTTGACAGTTATTGTATTAACATATAAATTATTATATAAAATATACAAATACGTATATATTTATCAAACGATCATAGTAATACTAATGTTACAATGTTACAATGTTTCTCAATATCACATATTTTAGTAACAGCATTATTTACATTTGATTATCATTGATGTTGATGTATCATCGTTAAATTATTATTATTTGCGATTCTTGGGTCCTAGTCCTTTCATCCACCGTAACTTTATGTTGCAACAGTATTCGACGTTATCATTCTACGTAGAGTCCAGTAAATTGGCAAAAAGTCAGTTATCAATGCTGGTCCAGTACTAACTGAAAGAATCTTAGCCAACGAATTGGCAACCGTACGTCGGCCTTGCGTTGTCCATCGTTGTAATGCTGGATTATCCTGTATAAAGATAGGCAACTAGTCCAATGTTGGCCCATTACTGGCTGACAAAATATTGGCCAACAGTTGATTGCCGTAGCGTTGGCCAAGCGTTGGTTCCTTGTAATGTCTGGCGACTCTACTTGGGTAGTAATAAAAGAGAAGATGGTATTATTATCCTTCGCTTACATTTTGTAGAATAATATTGATAATCAATATTTTAAATTGAAAACTTAACGATTACATTCGTCAAAGTCCAATCGATTGTAGATTCGATGTTATGAAATATTTATTACTTAGTTAATTTATTTATAAAAATGTGGCGATATTGCATAATGAGTCGAAGAAGAACAAGTGGTAGTAATGTGTCCCCCCATTAAAATAGATTTAAAAAAATTGGATTTGTTTAAAAACACAGTTTTTTATTACGTATTCATATATTTATTCAAGAAAAACTCTCTTAGAAAGAATAAGTATAATTGTGAATTTTCAATATGTTGATTTGTCAAAAGGTAGATGTAAACTAGGACATGTAGGACAATTTCTACAAAATAAATACTTTTAAACTTAACTTGTATGACTGACTTATCGAATAACTATTTCGATATGAAAATCTCGAAAAAGGAAATGTATTAAATCCATTTTAACGGAAGGCCAAATTAGCAAAAATACCATATTATTATTTTAACTTGGCATAATTCGAAATGTATATAGCGGAATAAAATGTTAAATAATGAACAAAACATTCAAGCGTATATATGTTTGTATGATAATATATTTGGAGAAATAATAAATTAAATAATAAATTTAAGGAGAATAAAGAAGTATATGTAATTAAATGCTAAAATCTTAAGAACGTACTTTTCGAAATGTCCGAAAATAAAAAACACATTATAAATAAATACATTACAACAAATGCTGGTTATTGTGTATTGACATATTAGCATCACTGTGTAATGATGGGTTACTAAATAAATGATTCCATAAATAATTACTAGAATTCGTTATTTAATAGCGGAGATATTAAGGGAGATCACAATACAAAGACCATACTACCTCCTTTTGTACGATATTTAGTTACTTAAATGAAAAATATGTCTATATTTTTATTATTCGCAAGAGAAAAATAATATTTGTAATCTTCTAATGAATATTTTAATAATTAACCTTTCTGGGAGCCTGGTAGCAATGCAAAACGAGGGTGACAAATTATTCAACATATTACTACCTTTTGTACACTTCACACCGTGAATGAATACAAAT
>NW_014554941.1:109737-111912 GCF_001313825.1 Dinoponera quadriceps | reverse complement strand
GAGAATATATATGTATATATATGTGTATATATATATATATATATATATATATATATATAATATATTAAGAATGTCCCTTAAGTACCTAACCATACTCAAGCGGTGATTCTTTGGTTTATTTCAAGTAAAAAAGTTCATTAAGCATATGTTCTAAATGGCTTAGTTTCCGAAACACAGGATGTTGAACTTTCCAGGAAAATATAAATGTCACATAGGATTTAGGATATTTTATTGAAACTTATTGTAAACTTATAACACATCACAATATTTCAAAAATACAATAGCCAAAAGAATAAAAAATTAGAAATGGAACAATTAAATGAATTGAAAATGACCATTTTCCACCATGATATATTCTTCAGTCCTCCTTTTCAAAAATCGTATAGATATTGAATTGGAAGAAAAATAAGGTTTATAGCTCAAAATTGGAGGAAGTTTATTTATATTAAAAAACCACTTTTATTAATAATGTGACGACCGTTGTTTTCTATAATATTTTGCCATCTTTAGAGCAGCTACGCAGTTCCTCGCGTGTAGAATTCGAGCATTTTATCAGCGAAGAACTGCTAAAAGTGCTTTTGGCAAAGAAGTGAAAGTCCTCCAAAGAAGTGAACGTTTTACTATTAAAGAAGTTTTGCAAGGATCGGAACAAGTAATCCGAAAGAGCAATGTCTGGTGAATATGTTGGGTGCAATAAAACATTCCAGTCGATTTGCAATATTTTTTCTCAAGTGATTAAAAATTAAAAAAGCATGAGGCCTGGTGTTATCCTGATGGAATAAAACGTCTTTTTATTAATCAGTTCTGAATGTTCTGAGTTTTCCCACATGGCTTCCTTCAGTTTGTCCAAGTGGACATAGTACTTATCCGAATTAAGCCGTACGTTTTTTGGAAGGAACTCATAATATACCACACTCTTCCAGTCCTATCAAATATACAATATGACCTTCTCCGAATAAAGTCCTGTTTTTGGGATGGTCAACGGCTTTTCTAAACATTCTTCCTAGGACCGTTTGTGCACTGCGTTGTCGTAGATAACCCATTTTTCATTGCTTATCACGATTCGTTTTAAAAATGGATCGTTTTCATTGCATTTAAGTAATAAATCACAGACAGAAATGCGATCGATTAAATGTTTCCCAAATTTATGCGACACCCAAACATCAAAATGATTCATGTATCCCAACTTATGCACATGTTCGATAACGGTTGTATGTGATAAATGAAGTATTTCTGCAATCTTCCATGTCGTATATCGTTGATTATTTCCGATTAAAATCTTAATTTGGTCGTCATTAACAATAGCCAGTCGACTAAAGCGCTCTTCATCTTCGAATATCATATCACCAGCACGAAACTTCGTAAACCATCTCTGGTACATACGTTCTATTACGGCATCTTCTCCATACATAGCACATATTTTCCTTTTTTGTTCGCGTCACGTTTTCCCCGGAAGTAAAACAGCATCAAACAATGAAAATATAGCTTGTTTTGCTGCATTTTTCTCTTGATCTTAAGTGAATACAAACTCTTCTATATATATTATCTATACACGAAAGGTCGTTTAGAGGTATCAGCTATCGGAATAGTTTGCGCTATGCCATCCAGATTGAAATTTCTTTTCAGTAAAATATATTAAATTTGTTAGAAAAATACGACATTATTTTCGTAACAAACCAATACCAAGTGTGTTAACACGTTGACTGCCAACTACGAGATATTTCGTAGGTTGTTTACTTGCCCAGGACGCCAACTACGAGTTATCTCGTCGCTTCATTACTTGATTAAATCAAATTGGCTTCTTAGACCAGAATCGTGAAAAGTTCTGTGGCAGTCAACGTGTTAAAGAATCGAAGCCGATTTTTATATTTTCTTTCTGCTATTTGTGTCTTTGTGACTGGCACTTCAGATGGATTATTACCACACGTTTAAATTTTCTTTTAAAACTTCTTATATTTCGAAAACTAAACTTTTTTAAAACATATATTTAAATTTAAAACGTTTAAAACATATATTTATATGAACATTTTATTTGAGTTAAACCACAAAATCACCCCCTTAAATATGGTTAGATATTTAAAAAATACTGTTTATATGTGTGTGTGTGTGTGCGTGTGTGTGTGTGTGTGTGTGTATATACATATATATATATATATATATATATATATAATTGTA
>NW_014554941.1:15188-106794 GCF_001313825.1 Dinoponera quadriceps | reverse complement strand
TATATATATATATATATATATTAGTAAAAAATGTTACACATATATATTGTAATTTATCATTATAGATACAGCTTTCTTAAAAGTAGGATTATTTGACAAATATTTAAAAAATTAAATTTATTTAGATGTTAGAACCTAGAATAGTTTTTTATACACACATATTGCATGTTTTGTAGTTATCTGCTTACATATAGTTTTACATAAATATTATCTTATTCTTGCATCGATATAAAATTTTCTTTGTATACTCATGCTAGCATTGACTATAAAATTATCTTATTATTAAGTATATTTCTCTATATTTTCTCATTCATGTTTCACTCTACACAATGCGATATAAGACTTTCTGGTAGAAACATCATGCCATCCTACCGGACCTCTTTCACAATCAGCACAAGCTAAGTACTTGACCTTATCTACTGTATGTGACACACCAATATTTTCAAAGGTAAACATGTTTTCTATTAACCAGTAATCTGAAATGGATTCTGTTTGATTACCTTCACCTTCTCCCTTACAATGTACATAAGGCAAGGCAAACTGCAATCAAAAATTTGTTATATGTTAGATAATCTTTAATTAAATGTAATTATTACCATTACTTCAAAATATTTGAAGAAAAATTTAAAGCAGGTCTTTGTATATTATAAGAAATATTTATGTAGTGCCACAAACAAGACAATATATCATTGGTTATGAGTAATACTGTGAAATAATAATATATAAAAAATATTTATTAACTAACAATATTGCATAAAGTGTATATAAGATAACATATAACATTAATTAGTATAATAAATTACTAATTATTAACTGAAAAAGTATAATAATTGTAAACTTCTTTGACATTAAAGTGTTATTATATTCGAAGTATACGATACTTACTTCCATGTTTATTAATCTGGCAACCCCAGCATTAAGTATTTTTGAGGGGCAGAATGTGCAAAAAATTTTATTTTTATTTTTCCCGTCCGCATCTTTCCTCGTCTCAATAACATCATTGCCCATTGACATGATGTTTAACTTACTTGCAAAATAAGTTACAAGATGAATTGGTTAGCTTAACTATAGAGTTTAAAGATAAGTAATATGTGACCGAAGAATCGATGTCCATAAACCGGCATAAAGCCTTTGTCTGTTCTTTATAACTGCATCAGTTCAGTAGTTCAGCTATAAAGAACAGACTACTTGTGACCACGATCCTAGGGATCGCGTTCGGAAACACACATAGTACATCGCTAGACACTGCGGCCGGTATTCACATGACTTTTGCCAACAAAACGCGGCGGAGGTGATAGCCAATCAACGTACCGTTTTTCCACGAGAACTAAAAGTTTATTGGCTGCCGCGGCAAGCAATTTTGCGTACTGTGGGCAAAAGCCATTATATTTTAAACCGTATTAAGTTCATATTCAGATGTTTCATAGCCAATAAAATAAATCGTGAAGATGAACTTAATACGGTCTTAAATATAAGATCCGATTATGAATGCTGACCTTATAACATTTCGATTTGCTGTCCGATTTGCTGTCGATTTTCAATCCGACTCAGGCAGCGTTCCGTTAATTGCTGCAATATTGCAAACTATAGTACACTCATTTCCGCCGATTCGTCCCAAAATAGATTTGGTAACTAGTAGATTTCTAGTAGAAAATAAATAAATACCCTTCTAGAAGAGATAAAAATTTTCTGTTAGCAACTATGCTAGTATTGTGCACAAAAGATACGTTCGGAGAGATGCCATTTAATTCTATTGTGTCATTCTATCTTTATTATTTTTTACATGTACAACAAGGGTAGAATGACGCGGTAGCGCTAAAAAGCGTCTCCCCGAACGCACCCAACATGTCTTTTTCGAACGCAACCTTATATGACACCTTGTTGACGTTAATATATAGATAAGCGTTTCTTTTCAAAGGTCAATAGTGATTAATATTATACTGCCAAGTCATTCTAGTAAATTGTTTGATTTACCTGAATTATATGATCAACCTACGTACACTTAGTTGTAATTATATGTATTGCAAAGTATAATATTATTTTTGAGCAGAATCAGTCGCAAATCACTATTATAGGTATAACTTTCTCTGTATTTATAAAAATGTTATTTAAAATTTGATTTGACGATTAGTGGATTGTATGTGTATACGTGTAATAATATTTTTATGTTAACTTAGTTTTGGTATTATAATTTCCAGGAAAAATGCATCTTCCTTGTGTAGGAGTTCCAGCAAAATTAGTAAATAATTTATTTCAAGATAAGGAACCTTGGCAAATAGTAACTATGACCACTACTGCTACTCTCGCTACAATATGGTTATGGAACTTCATTTTTCAGGATGAAAGTAAATATGATATTTTGATGTAATATATAATTAGACGAAATATTGCTAATATTTTTCAAAGCATCAATAATACTGTATATGTAATAAAATAATTATATTTTGTTATTAATTTTCCAAAATTTATATATGTTTTCATAATTTATGTTATAGGTCTTGTAGTACGTGCAAAAAAACAGATATTTAAATTAGCTCGTCATATCCCTGCTATTCAGGAAAAAATAAATAAGGAATTAACAAATGTTAATGAAGTTTTTCAGAAAGATACCTTACGTAGAGTGAAAGAACTTTCATTTACTGTAACGTTACCTACAAAAGGGTTAAGTGATGAGAAAATTTTAAATACAATAATACAACATGTTCACTTAGGTTAGATTAATTAATCATACTAATTTAACTAATATTGTGATAGTTTGACTATACTTTTCCTAATTATTTTAGGTAACTATGATTGGAAATCAGGTAAAGTATCAGGAACAGTTTATAGAAATGATGATAAACTTATAAGTCTTATTGGTAATATATACGCAATTGCATCATATACAAATCCGTTACATCCTGATGTCTTTCCTGGTATCTGTAAAATTGAAGCAGAAGTAGTTAAGATAGCTTGTAGTTTGTTTCATGGGGACAATGAAACTTGTGGAACTGTAAGCATTACTTTTATTATCTATAAGCTTTTAGCTGTGAAAATTATACAGACATAATATGGTCTTAACAAATATTTCAGATGACTACAGGTGGTACAGAATCAATTTTATTAGCATGTAAAGCTTACAGAGACTATGCTCGTGAAATCAAAGGCATAAAACATCCAGAAATAGTTATGCCAATTACTGCCCATTCAGCATTTGACAAAGCTGCACAGTATTTTAATTTGAAAGTATGTTCTGTACCTGTCAATCAAGATAGTTATACAGTCTGCATTAAAGCTATGAAAAAAGCAATTACAAAAAATACAATAATGGTAAGATATAGTATAGTATAATTATACAAGAATCGCATAAAATTGAATTGCAATCCTATAGTTATAATGTTTGTAATAGTTAGTAGGGTCTGCACCAAATTTTCCTTATGGCACAATGGATAACATTGAAGAAATATCTAAATTAGGTATGAAATATAACATACCTGTTCATGTAGATGCCTGTTTGGGTGGCTTCCTAGCCTGTTTTATGACTAGTGCTGGTTATACTTTCCCACCTTTTGACTTTCAACTTCCTGGTGTAACTAGTATATCTGCTGATACTCATAAGGTATTTATTCGCATTATATTAATACAATATATAATTTTTTATATACTAGTTGCAGTATATTAAATGCAACCCTTTTTCAGTATGGTTATGCTCCGAAGGGATCTTCACTAATTCTTTACAGAAATAAAAAATATCGACATTATCAGTATACGATTAGCACAGACTGGCCTGGTGGCATTTATGGTTCTCCCACAATAAATGGTTCTCGAGCTGGTGGTATTATAGCCGCTTGCTGGGCCACGTTAATGTATTTCGGACATAATGCTTACATAGAGTCTACTAAGAAAATAATCGAAACTACCAAATATATCGAGAAAAGGTTATTCTAATTATAGAATTATTATTATAAAATATTTTTATATCGTGACTATCGTTTTACTAAGGCTCTTGAATATTCGAGTAAATCACTTTCCGGGTATCTGAAATTGGACCCGATCCGAAACTTCAAATCCGCATAATTTAGTATCAGATCCGAACAAATACTGAAGCCTTACTTTAACTTTTTCAAAATTTGAATGTAGATTGAGAGGACTGGATGGAATTTTTATTTTTGGTACTCCAGCAACATCTGTCATTGCATTAGGATCAAATCAATTTGACATTTATCGATTGTCAGAGGCCCTTAATACGAAAGGTTGGAATTTAAACACACTGCAATTTCCTTGTGGTATACACATATGTATTACACACTTACATACTGAGCCAGGTGTGGCTGATCGTTTCTTACAAGATGTTGAGTGTTCGTTGAAAGACATTTGGAACGATCCACACAGTGAGGTGGAAGGAAAGGTAAAATTAAAATTCTAAACTTGTGCACGGAATTATTTGCAGTTTTTATGTGATTTTCGGGAATTATGCCCACTTTATTCCCCTTGCTTTTTCTGCTTATTATCGATCGAACTAAGGGATTGACAGTTGCAACGCGTAACTTCAGGACCAACACATTTATGAAACCTATGAAGCCTTCCTTAATTGCTAAAAAAATTCTTATCGCAACTATAGTTCTATTGTTCTAATTACATCGTTGTAATTATGTTAATAACGTGTAAAAATAACACGCATGAAGACTAATTTGAAAAAGAATTTTCAAAAATTAGAAAATGCCTCACAGACCTTATGAAGTTGACGGTCATGAGGCTGAATGCATCGATTGTCAGTCATGGCTCAAAAGATGAGAAAGACAAGGAAGAAAATATGTATAACTCTTGAAAATCGTTTGGAAAGTGCAAGTAATGCCAAGCATTGTTCTAAATAAATGTTTTCTTTTTCAAAATTATATTATATCCTTATATTGTATTTATCATTTTTGTCAAGTGACAATCATATAATATTTTTCAGCTTGCAATGTATGGAATGAGTCAAAGCATTCCGGACAGAAGTGTGGTCGGTGACTTTACAAGATATTTCTTGGATGCTATGTATTATACCGGTGATAATTAAATGTAAGATTAAATATAACCTTGTAACTTGCATAAAAATTAATTATTTTCTTATATTATTGATAAAATATTTTACATAATAGGATGGAATATTCTGGAGTATGATCAGTTTTAAAGCAGTTGTTCTATATTGATCAAAATATTATTTTATTTCTACTTAATTAGGGAAAAAATGTTTATATATAATTATATCGAATTTTATTTTTTATATTGTTATGCTCGGGGAAATAAAACGAGACAACTTCAACTATATATTTGCTATTTACAAGAAAGCACGCAGACTCAAGCTCTCTCTCTCTCGCGAAAGACCGACGCGCACGTCACAGCGACTCGACCGCCCCGTTGTTTATCAGTCAACGCTGATCATCTGTTGTTTACGACTCGTTGTCAAGAGAATCAGCTGTACGTTCAGAGCGCTAAAATCAGCTGTACGTTCAAAACGCGGGCATCAAGACACGGATGTAACAATATTATATATACTCATATAAATTATACACAAATATAGTGCCCGGAAAATTCTGATCCAACAGTCGTATACAAATAGAACGGATTAAACTGACCAGAAAAATCCTTTATCATTTTACATAATAAATTTCTTATATCTTTACTTAGTAAACGGTGTTGGAAATGAGCCTTAAAACTGCTTGTAACTAATTCTGAGTGAATGAGTAGTTATATTTTTTTCTGTTAAAACTATCAATTTCATCGCCTTACAGTTACAAATCAAAATAATAAAAAGTAAAGGAATTATGATTTTTTTAAGTAAAACAATATCTTTTGCGAGACCATTATTCAAATTCTAATGTTTTTCGGTAAATTAAATCTTGATTTCCTATGAATGCATGATTAAACGCATAATCAAATTAAAGTAAAAGAATTATATTAAAGCCCGCATCAGACTGTGGATTAGGATTGGGATTGAGTTAAAATTTAGCCAATCAGAACAAGATTTACTAAATTTGAGTTTAGTGAACTTTGCTCTGATTGGTTAAATTTCAATCCTAATCCGTAGTCTAATTCTCAATCCTAATCCGTAATCTGATACGGATATTAGTTACAGATTCTTAGATAAAGAATTTAGAAAATTGCACAAAGTCAATATGTTCTTGATTGCGCGTAACTTTTCAAAAGTAAGCGATCGAAAGGTTAATAATGAAATTTTTATACTTAAAAAAAATTCAGTTTTATTGAATTATATAATTATTTAATTATATAATTATTTCAAGGTAATAAAAAAAATTAAATAAAAAAATTCTATAATATTTAACCCTTTGCACTCGAGAAGTGCCTCTCAGGTACCACTAGATATGATGCGACAACTCGAGTGGTGCCTCTCAAGCACCACTCGGATCGAGGCGGCAAACCTCACATTAGTTCCTTTTATTTTTTTCTAGTCTCTAATTTTCACCAATAAAAAATGTCGACGTATTTTTTTAATAGAATTACAATTCACAGATATAATAAATAATTTACAAACGTTACAGCTATCATAGTTGTAGTGCTTTGTCTTACAACTTATTTTACCCAGTATATTTTCTCAATGTTAAATGATAGAATTTTAATCATTTTGTCATATTCTCTTCTTATTTATAAGTTTAGACGAACCTGTATTTTTATTTCACATAAATCAGTTGTTAATGAAATTTAATCGTTTTCAGATTTTCTACGTTTTTTGGACCGCAAACTGTCAGTATCATGAGGACTCGGAGTTATGTGACTACGTTTTCGTTTGATGCTATTCTCGCCTGCATCGCTACTACTACTCGCAGCAGTTCTTGTTTCCCTTCGAAATGTTCCTTCTCCTGTTACTTGCACTAATATCTAAAATGAATAAATAAGTGCAGTTTCGGAATATTTGGTATTATTTTGTTATATATGCGTTGGAAAAAATTATATTACTGTTCACTTTCACAGCTAAAGTAACATGTAAGAAAAGAAAGCATTATATAAATTGTATAATTGATATATTAAATAATTAATATATTACATATCTATCCTTTTACCTGCATGTGTTGTAAACATTCCTCTTGCATCGATATTGCCATTTTATAAATAAACGTATCATGCTTGTTATACATAATAGCATTTTGGAACATGAGCATGACGTCCCGCTGAAAGTGCATGGTCGATCTGATTGTACCGTTATCGATGTTCTTCTTAATAGTTGATAGATCCATAGGTCGGAAAATCACTGTGTGATAACCAGGGGCATGGTCCTCCGTGATTGGCCGTAAAAATATCGATGCGTATTTGTGTGTAGCCAAACGATTGTAAACAAGCATGACCGCCTTTTTCCAGGCACGATAATCAGCTCCTTCGCCTGTCCCCTCATTTTCCGGTTCACTGTCTACAGCGATATTTTGCTGCTTCTTCGAGTATGTTTTCATCGCTCGGCCGCCGCTCAGTTTGCTTAACGACGATTCCTCCTCGTCTAATTCCCCGGTTTCTTCCCCGGCGCTCGTCACCCCATATTCTATCTCTTTCTTCACGTTCTGCTCGCTATTTATGTCCTTCTTAGTATCTTCTTTCTCCTTTTTTTCTTCTTTTATTTCCACATTTTCATTTTTGTCCTCTTCTGATAGCGTATCGGTAGAAGTTTTTACCTCTCTCTCAGTTTTCGGTTCCTCCAATTCGACCTCCGTGCTCTCTGTTTTCTTAACATTGGCGTTTTCTGCATCAGCCGCCACAGTTGGTTCGCTTTTGATGCTCTGGGCAACCTCAATCGTTACCGCGTTAATAGTAGCATCCTCAATCTCATTGGCTGGTTCGATCTCTTCCTCCTTTATCTCTATGTCCTGCAAAATAGAGCTTGTAGTGTCCTCTGAGGAGTCCTTCATCGTCTCCTCTTCCTCTTTCTTTTTAAATTCTTCCGTGTATATCTGTAATGTTTCTTCAGCGATCTCCTCTTCTTTCACAGATGATTCTTCTCTCACTTCTACGACAATTTCTTCTTTTTTTATCAGGACAACGGGTTCCTCCTTGAAAGATTCCAAGGATTCCGTTGTACTTTCTACCGTGTTTTCGATTATTTGTTCCAGTGTCGCTTTTTTTTTACTTTCGGAACTCCGACTGCTCTCTCCTTCCTCATCATCCTCCAGAATCAAGCTGATGTCTTGCGACTTTTCTGTGTCTTCAGTACTAGGCAAGTCGTTCGTTATCTCCGATGATACGCTGATGACCTCTGCGGATGGTACATCTTGCTGATCCCCTGTAATTTTTGCTAAATGCATTTCTAATTGATCTAATCCTTCACTATCTTTACCTTCAACGTCTTCTGGAGTATCCTTCCGTTCTTTGGCGGATTCGAAGGCGTCTTTGTCATCAGAGATCGTCATTTCTGTTTCTCCCTCTTCATTCTCGTTTTTCTCTTCTACTCCTTCCTCCTCTTCGCCCGCAACTTTTTCTATTTTCTTCGGGTGCGAAAGTTGATCTCGCTCGTTCTCTTCTGTTTCCGTCACGTTCAACGTGGTGTCTAAGGATTTGGTTTCTGCGCCTAACTGTTTCTCTTCTACCACATCTTCCTTTTCTCCATCATTGTTCTCTTGCTCCGCAACAAGTTCCTCAGATAAAATCATTCTTTCGTCGTATGTACTCGCCTCAGATTTCTCCTCTAATGTATTCGATATAGTCTCAGTCATCTCGGCAACAATAATTTTAGGTTCCTGTGGCTCCATAGTAACGGTGCCGATTATCTCGGCGATATTAGATGTGCTAGAATCGATTTCCTCGATCGCCATTTCGCTTTGCGGCGAATTGGACAACGATACGGATTCGTCCACGTTTCTCGGCTCTGGACGTGCCTCTATAGCTACTGTTATTGGAACTTCTGCCATTTGTTGCGATGTTTGTGCAGTTAAAGTATCGATCACTGTCGTTGTCGTCGTTGTCGACGTTGAGTTGCCGCTCGTATCTTGGTGGGTCTGCGGACTACGCGCGGTGATCTCTTCTTTAATCAGTTCCTCGATATCACCAATAATCTCGTTTATTTCATCTTTATCCATCACGTCTGACATTATGTCCTTACGTATGACATCATCTATATGGTCGATTATCACCATGTTCTCCGAAATTGGTATGTTATTGGTAGTGGCCGGTATAGTGGTGATCGCCAATGCCGTCGAAGTCACTACATTCTGAATGGCCATTTGATGAACATTTTGCGCTTGTTGCGCTTGTGGAAAGTTGTGCATTTCGGCGGCGGTGGTCACAGTTGCTTGTTGCGTTGTTTGAGGTGCAATGGGAATCGTTGCAGTTGGAGTACCTTGTAGACTTGGTAGCGGCCCTCTTTGCGAATTGGCCGGCATCTCTAGCAACATCGAAAGTGTGGGTGCCTCAACAGATGGTCGTTCCAATGTTGCGTTCGTTGCGCTGGCTATCGCCGTTGAAACCAACTGCTGCAACTGCGGCGACACATTTTGTGCCAGTTGAGTGTTGAGCATCTTGGAACTAGATCCGAGTAGGCTAGTGATGGTCGGTGAATTTGACTGAATGGATGCAGACGTAGTGGTCTGTGTTTGCGTGGTCGGACTCGGGGATTTCAACAAACTCGTCAATAGTGGCGACCTACCGCCTCGGTTTTTTTTTTCATCATCTTCTACCGAGGGTTCCGTCGAAGATTCCTGCATCTCTACTATTGCGCCTTCCATAAGTTTGCGTTGATTTCCAATAACCAAAGGAATAGATGGCAAGCTTATTTCCTGTTTTTGCTGTCGCTTTGCTATCCATACCGAATGGGTCCGTGCTTTCTGTTCCTTCTCGCATTCTTCCTGCTGTATATCTAGCCACATCTTTTGTAACATTTCGTCGATTATTGCACCGGATTTTATTAGTAGGTTCATGTCTGATTTATGTCGCAGATATTCATTTCTTTGACGAACAAGATTTTGATTCAATTCAGCTATCCTCTCCTGTGTCAGTTTTCTAACTATGGATTCGCTAGGGGTTTCACCACTTTCCCTTTTCTTCCTTCTCGGCATATCAGCATTCTCAAGTAGATATGTGTACTGACTGGCGCATGATCTCTGGGAAAACCAATCTGATGGCCTCGGTAACTCTTTTTCAATAAATGGCTTTAACGATCTAGACACACTCATCCAATTCTGATCTCCAGACTTCAGTACACTTGATGCAAGGCATAACTGTTCTCGTGTGCTCCATGTTTCAAAGGATGATACACGTCTAAGTTTCAGTCCTAAAATTTATATTTTGAATTAAATATTGCATTTCTTATTTTTATATTACATAAAAAGATAAATGTGTTGATTATATAGTATTTTGATTCTCATTTGATTAATGTGTGTGTGTGTGTGTGTGTGTGCGAGGTCTGTTCATTTTCGCTGCATCACTGAACTAGTGCAATAAGTTGAAGCGAGATAAGTATATATTTTTTTACTTCAACTTATTGCGCTAATTCAGCAGTGCAGCTAAAACGAACAGACCTGTATATATACATATCTATGTGTACACAAGAACTTTAATGATTATGACCAGACAAATCATGTACACATGACATAAATGTTAAAGTTAAAAAAATAGTTTTATATTCATCTGATTACTAACCTAAACTTATATCAAATATACACATGGTTGTATAAAATTATTAAAAAAAAAAATTGTGCAGATATTTATTTTTTCTCCATTGCCATAAATTTAAATAATCCTTATCACTATACTGGACTTTACTGTTCCTTAACAAACTTATTAAAAAGCGAATACATACTAACATAACCTACAAATATAGTACAGTAACAATATATAAATTACAAAATTACTTAAAACCAAAAATATATTAAACATTTGAACACGCAAAAATAGTTTTTTTAACCAATAATCTATAACATTACGCTAATATATATTTGACCATTATGTGCTGAATACGCAAAACAAGCTTACTGTCTTGTATCGACGACATTGTACTTTTCTTCAAAAATTTCCGCAAATACAAACACTTTCCTATTTATAAGATATGCTTAAATGAAAAATGCAAAATGGTTCTTTATTGCTTAACAAATCTTTAACTCCAAAATACATACAATATAAATAAGAGGTTAGTTCCATTTCACTGCAGTGGAATTTGTATTAGTATCATACATACATCTGGTCTGTTCTTTATAGCTGCACTGCTGAACTAGTTCAATAAATAGAAATGAGACAAGCGTATGTTTTCTCACTTCAACTTATTGCACCAATACAGCAGTGCATCTATAAAGAACAAATCAAAGGTATTTCCGATTTGCCGACTCGATCCAACTCGAGCAGCGTTCCAATAATCTTTGGAATACTATTAACGTTTTCTGATTTGCTGACTCGACCCGACTCCGGTAGCGTTCCGCTAATCACTACAGTATTAACTATAATATATGTAACTTGAAGTATAGATTGCAAAGATTACTGGAAAAGTATAATTTCATGAAGTGCATCCGTGGAGGCGTTTTTAGCGCTATTTAGCGCCAAATATTGTTCGCAGAGCTAGAAAATAGTACTAACAAACATGATTACGACCTCACTAATGGTAGTGTTTTATGTCATAACTTCGCACTATAAACGCTATTCCTCTCCAGGTAGTGTAATGGTAGCGTTAGTGCTTACTAGCTTCGTGAACACCCAGAACTGCACAATATTGTATGCCATAGTTCCTGCAAATGAAATCGTACGAGTATGTCGTATTCATGATTTTATTATTATTCCCGTATATAATAGATAGTTGCGCGGGAATAAAATTTCGATATAAGTTGAAACTGAAGACAAGTTTAAACAGCGATATTTTACCCATTCTGAAAAAAAGTTTTAACTCGATTAATTTAACTCGAAGAAGAATAAAAAAAGATGCAAAACGACGGTACAACACAATAATTGGTCTGTTCCTTTTAGCTGCACTACTGAACTGATGTAATAAGTAGTTATTAAATAAGACAAAATATCTCATTCTAACTTATTGAACTAGTTCTGCAGAGCAGTTAAAAAGAACAAACCAAATGCTAACGCTAATGCCTTGGTGAAGCTTGTTGTCACTTTCGCGCTATTGGCTCCAAAAAGAGAATTATGTCTCTCGTAGCCAGCGCGATGCGCGACATGATGGCTGCGTTCTTTTATTTACAACAGATGCAGCCCGTTATATCCAATGCATAATTTAGCCGATCTTTATATCTAGTTGCGTACAACAATTGCGGGCCGCGTTAATCTTGACCGCTCTTTAATTTAAGTTGTAAGCGGAACTGCTCAATTTGTTTACATATTTTAACATCCCAATCTAAATGACTGCTGACGGATTGAAACATGATAGAATGCAAAAGGCCTAATCCTGCTGATGGCTTCTGCTCACAGGACACGGCAACACTTGCCGTGCGGCGGAAGTTCGCGCAGTAGCCAATCAACTTCTTGTTCTTACCGAAGAACGGCATGTTGATTGGTTACCGCGCGAATTTCCGTCGCGCGGCAAGCGTTGCCGCGTCCTGTGGGCAGAAGGCATTGATTCAGAGAATGAACCAGAGTTATTTATTTCCATCCTGGTGATAAGTTTTTATTGAATCATTTCTTTATGCCTTATATATTATGTTTTACGCCAAAATCTGTGCTCTTTGCTTTACTTAATCGAATGGTAGGATATTTTTCGCCTTCTTCGATCACAGAGATCAAAAACTACTAGATTTCCTACGTACTACGGTCCAAATAATTTTCCTACATTCGCTTGTCAAAAATTACCAGACTTAGTAGGATTTCTACTGAATTGGCAATTCTGGTCGGCGCCATTTAGATTGGGGTGTTAAAAAATGTAAACAAATTGAACAGTTCTGTTTGCAACTTGAATTAAAGAACGGTTAAGATGAACACAACCCATAGTTGTCGTGCACAACTAGATGTAAAGAACGGCTAATTTATGTATTCGATGGGGTTGGGACCCGATTTACCACGTCTCTATTGACTACAGGCTACATCGATTGGACGACACTAGAAAATCATCAAATTATGGCTGGTGATTGGTGGTTACTGCGTGGACAATCGGAGTCCTTCCCATCAGATGCAACGGGCTGCATTTGTTGCGAATAAAAATAGGCACTCTACGGTGCAGACAGTGTTCGTCTGTCTTTATCACTGTTCAATTTGTTGTAAAATACAAGCGTGATATTTGTCTTTCCACCATAGTCTAAACTAATGATTTGACCTGATGCTATATTGAAAACTAACCACGTAAATTTTGCAAGCCTTTTGTGTTCATTTGTTCGTATAATACGAGGACTCTATCGCGATAATAAAAATATTTATTTTTCATATTAAGCATTAATTATCAATTACCCAGTTCCTTCAATAATTCTGTTTACATTTTGTGGCCACGATTGCGCATTTACGATTATTGAACATTTCTCCCACTCTTTCCTATACAGCTAATCTTTAATGTTGGGTTCATTCCCGCTTATAGGAAAACTGCCGCGTTAGTTATATAGTAATATTACGCATATGGAAGAAACTAATTGTACATACACGACATTTCTTGACTCTACGCGACAAGAAGACAAGAAATGAGAAATAAAAGAAATAAGGAAAGAAAAAGGAAACAAAACGCAAAGAGCACATTGTAGACCAAGCTTTAGATCCATAGTGGACTAAATATCATCCTCTCTTTTGGTGCTTTCCATTTGGTGACATAAGTCAACACAAACATCATTTAATCTTTGTTCCACATTCAATTTAAAGATAGAATGATGTTGTGTTAACTTATGTCACTTTTGTGTCACTGAGCTTGTATCACTAGATGGAAAGCGCCATTTGTTACTCATTGAATATGAGCCAAAGACAATATGATGCTTGTGTCGAATTGTGTCATTAAATGGGAAGAGTTATTAAAGATTATTAATTAAAGATTAATTAAAGACCCATTAAACATAACTAAGCAACTAAAAATAGCAATCAATCAATCAAAGACGCGAGAAAAAATTAAAAGTTAAGTAGGAACAAAGTAGAACAGATAAGAACGAAAGAAGGATTATAAAAGGGCTATGTATGTATGCGTACATTTGCGTGATCTAGATAAAGTATGCGCACGCATGAATGGTGAGTGGGGGGTTACATAGATATATATATATATATATATTGGACGCAGCACGTCCTTCTAGTTTCTATCGCGCGGGCGAACGGCGCGGAGGTTGCGGTAATTTGTATGTGCGCTCGATGCGGTACAACGCGCGTTATATACCTCAATATACTTCCCAATGCGGCGAACGAGACCGAGTAACGTGGTGTTCCCATTGTAATAACGTACTGCAAATTTCAGCGACGTGTCAAGTGTAGGATAGTGCCTTTTATCATTAAACGCTTTTTGTTGGTAAAATGGTGAGTTTATTCATCATGTCAAGTTTTTTGTCTTTTCATATTGCCACTTAAAGCAATTCTACTGACTACTTTGCTGACGCCTATGTTGTGTAACTCGAGCATTTAGATAAATGTGGCGTATCGATAACGCGATCTACACCTCAGTTTCAGAGAGAAGGAATAAGACTAAGACAGCATACGACGAGGAAAGCGTCAACTGAGTTACCTTACGAAAATAAGGTTGCTTCAAGGAAGCAAGATATACTGCCAAATGAAACTCAACATCTCCTTTTTGTCCTCACTTTCTTTCTTTTTGTATCTTTTATCATAATTGTAATTGAGAAGAATCTACCTGATCCGGTAACTATCAATACTGAGGGATTGCATCCAGGAAGATTTGTAGCTGAACGAGCTCGTAATCATATTGTGAATCTTACATCACTTGGACCTCGTATTGCTGGCAGTTATGAGAATGAAGTATTAGCTGTTAAATTTCTAATTACAACGATCAATAATATAATTAAAGGAGCCCATGAAAATCATAAAATTCTCTTGGATATCACAAAACACAGCGGTGCATTTCCTCTTAAATTTCTGGATGGAATGACTAATGTATATAGAAATGTACAGAATGTTATTGTCAAGATTGGACCTCATAGACCTACAATGCATAGCTTACTGCTTAATTGCCATTTTGACACATTTTTTGAAAGCCCAGGTAAATAAAAATTACTGTGTAATATATATGAAAATTACTGTGTAATATATATATATATATATATATAAATTTCTAAGAGAGTTTAAAAGTATGTAGACCAGACATATTGTCATATATATATATATATATTATATATATTATATATATATATATATATAATTATATATATTATATTATATATATATAATTATATATATATAATATATAATTATATATATATATATATATATATGACAAGATGTCTGGTCTACATACTTTTAAACTCTCTTAGAAATTTTTTTAACTTATAAATGAAAAAAGAAACAAGCTCATATGAGTCAATGCAAAGTATATTATTAGCAAACACCTATTCAATTAATATAATTAAATCAAAAGTTGAGCCTTCAATAGAATATTTAGGAGTCAATCAAGTTTGTATCAAGTTGACTCCTGGAGGAGTCTGTTGAATATTGGACATTGGAATAATGATGGATATGGATCTGTTTAATATTTAGCTTTTGATTTAATTATATTAATTGAGGTATTTGAAAATAATATTTTGCATTAACTTTTATTTGCTTCTTCTGAGAGCTTTAAAAATTTAACGAATGTTTTCATAATATTTAACATATGTTTTCATAATTTTCAATTATATAAAACTTTAGGTGGTTCGGATGATGGGGCTGGTTGTGCCGTAATGCTCGAGGTTTTACGAGTAATTATCCAAAGCCCAACAATATTAAAACATAGCATTGTATTTTTATTCAACGGAGCAGAAGAAAATGTATTAGAGGTATCTAATATACTTATACTTTGTATTATATTCTTATTATCAAATTATTTCATTTACTATTATATTATTTCCAGGCATCTCATGGTTTTATAACACAGCATCTCTGGGCAAAGGAAATACGAACATTCATAAACTTAGAGGCATGTGGTGCAGGTGGTCGGGAATTATTATTTCAGGCTGGACCTTATAATCCTTGGATTCTTGAGGTACATTATTTTATTCTAGTATGTCTTCTCTACTATTATTTATCGGTATTACTATCTACTAATCACTGTGGCACATTCATTAGGTTTATGCTAAATCCGTACCATATCCTTATGCATCGTCATTAGCTCAAGAAATATTCGAGAGTGGTATTGTACCTGGAGACACGGACTTTCGAATATTCAGAGATTTTGGAAAAATTTCCGGTATGTATATGTATGTCAATTACGACACAGATGTTTTAATACTTTACTGTGATAAAAGAAATGTATCAAAGTTAATTGTTCTTAAACAGGCCTTGACTTTGCATGGTCAACCAATGGTTATGTGTACCATACTAAGTTCGATACTGTTGATCAGATACCACTTGGTACTCTGCAAAGAACTGGTGATAATATTCTTGCTTTAACAAAAGGAATAATATTCGAAAATTATTTATCGGACACTAGTATTCACAGAATGCCTGGAAGTCTTGTGTTCTTCGACTTTTTGGGTGCATTTGTTGTTCGATGGCCACAATATATCGCCAGTACAATCAATGTCGCTAGTATGATTATAGCTGGGTACTCTATCCATTTGAATATGCAGAGTGCACGTAGAAGTAAGAATATATATATACATATATATAATCATTATATTTAGATCCGGCCGACAGTAGACTTCGATCGGTATACGTTTTCTTGAACAAATCCAAGTAATACATTCGAATTCTGCGTTATCGGATATAGATATTAATAGATTGGTATATGCAAAACACGTGGCAATATGCGTGGGAGCGATCGTCGCCTCGTGGATAGTATCTACATCCTCTTGTACAGTAATCGCCTTGACATTGACCAAATTAGGAAAAGTAATGAGTTGGTATGCAAGACCGGCGTGGCTGTTCTTTTTATATATTTGTCCGACCACTTTCATGTCAATGATTGTGTTCCTATATATAGGATCGAAACAAAAAAAGGCAAGTGAATTTGAGATACGTTTCTCTTCTATAACAATTTCAATTTATTTGTTAAATAATACAGTTTGTAGCTTATCCATTAATAACCACGATGCGTACGAACCAATGTCAGATTAATTCACTAATTGGTGATTGTAGGAAATTAACTCTGCATGGATTTTGTTTCAAATGTATTGTGATGCGTACGCTATAATATGGATGTGGACTTTATTCGTATGTATTTTATTTGAGATACGATCAGGCTTCATACCGCTGCATTGGGTTCTATTTCCGGCAGTCGGGAATATTATACGACACAATTTCTTCGGCAAATGTAGAGGTAAGGATATTCACAACAGTTTTTGCGAGTTTTGTCATATTCTAATGTATTAGTATTGATAGTGTTCTATTATAATCATTTTGAAATATTCATAATGTCCCGATGACTCTTGTAGATTGGAGATGGCTTTGCTACCATTTGGGAATACTGAGTTTGTCTTATATACAGTCGTTTTATTTGGCGATTGGAGCTCTCTATCTCTTTATTCCCATAATGGGTCGAAGTGGTGGCAGTATTAATTCCGAAATTGTAATGGGTATTATGTTGTCGGTATTATTCTCCCTATTACTCAGCTTTACGGTAAATCGATAATATTTTCATGTTATTCGCACGACAAATGTTTGCAATAACGGTTTGCATTGTAAACACTACAAACATTGTTTATACAGATGTTTTTGATACTTGTAAATTTCTCTTAATCTCGCACAATAATATTGCTATAACTTGCATTTTAATATTTGCAGTTACCAATAGTGCTGCTAATAAAGAATGCGGAGCGAATTATAAGTGTGATAATCGGGATATTCTTAGTCGCTATTGCTGTGTTAATTCTAACACCACTCGGATTTCCTTACAGTGGTGATCCATCATCGCCTGCTGCACAACGATTCATGATCGCGGTAACGTAATCATATTCTTTTAGAATCTTTAATTTTTGCATAAGATAATATCTCGCGTATGTTATATTACACAGAAATTTAATTGTTTTTAAAATTATTAATTATTATATTAATATGTATTAACATTATATTATTTTATATTTATATTAACGCTTCTGACTCGTACTCGCTTTGACCGTCCTTGTTTAATGACGTCAGAAGCGAGAAGAACATGCCAAGATATTTTGTATTATACTTTCAAATAAAAAGATATATTCGTAAAATGACATTTATGGTCGATTTAACATATTCGTAAAATTGGACGAACACTTGAACAATCAAAAAATAGTTGCAAAATTAAACTCATATATTTCCTTTCTAATCTTTTTTCTCATGATTTTATTAATATTAATTTTACGGTTACTGATTGTTCGAATAAAAAAAAAAAGTGTTCGTCAAATTTTGTAAATGTGCTGAATTGACCGCAAACGTCTTTTTGTGCATATATCTTTTTATTTCAAAATATATCGTAAAAAATCTTGGCATGCATTTTCTCGCTTCTGACATGATTAAACAAGGACAGTCACAGCGAGTAGTTAGGAGCCTTAAGTCCGCGTCACTCGATGCTTGTTTTCATGTTAACTCGCATGCGAACCACCATACTAGATAGTAGAGAGAAATCTGAGAGCAGCCATGCCGGAGTTTTTCAGAGAACATAATTTTCGATGCGCTCCCTGAAAAGGTAACGGTAAAAGTTGCTTGGTTCATGTTTATTTCCACATGATAGTAGGTCCGATAAAGAGTCAATCGCTCTATCTTTATTTCACCATCGATGAGCAAAAATCATACGGCAGTAGGCACGAGGCGAGCTAGCGATAATCTTGTCGCTACGCAAACATCTCTCTATCTCGCCTCTCAAAATGCTGTCCCGTGAACAACGAAAAAGTAAAACGAAAAAGGTGTAATAGGAAGTGATAAATTAGAATTATATTCATACTAATCCTTCACGATCTCAAATGGCCCATATTCCCCATGCACAAGAAAAACAGAAACCGGCAAAACAGAAAAATCCGATTTTCTTGATCATAGTCAATAAAATTAATCTATATCATAAGAAAAATATATAACTATAATAAATTCTAAAAGATTTGGAAGAGTAGATATACACAATTTCATTCGGATACATCCAATCGCAGCGGATCAGTGATTGGATGTGTTCGAAACTGAAACTGTATGCATTCAGAATTCACTCATCTGTTACTCATCTTTTTTCGTAAAGTATATTCCATAGGGAACGAGGCCATTCGAGATCGGAATACATTACTATGAATGTTTCCGATTGGTACACTAAGCGACATAATACCTTAACATTTACTAGGCCTAATGATAATGAGATTTTTCGATCGCGCAATGAATCGACATATTCGTGTATCATGACTGTTGCTTTAGGATCCTTGTCAGTTCACAGAATAATCAACAATCATGATGCACGAATGTATGGATTCATTGTACGTGATTGAAAAATTCCATTATCACTAGGCCTAAAATATTAAGATTATTATACCGCTTAATGTACTCTCTTACTATATCTTTTCCGTTCTGCTTTTTTTTGTTATCCGTGGAACTGCACCTTCGCCAGTCATTCGCGTCTTCTCATCTTCCATACATTATATTATCCGTAATTCGTGAAAAAAAAAGGATTTCGATACTTTAGACGACTTCTAGTAATGAAGTAATAAGACTAACGGCATTTATTTCTTAAAGATTTTATACTCGGTTATACCAGATGTCTGATGCAAGGCATATCAACCATACAAAAAGTATACAACAGATCAAGCTGAGAAATAGGTTTATTATCATTTCGTAAACTACGTAAACTTTCAAATTATTAACAAAAATAAATGGGCGAGTTAGCGCGCATAATGCGATGATAAGCTTGATCTGTTGTATATGTTTTATTATGGTTTATGTTGAACGCTTTATGTCGAACACTTTATATATGAATACATATGCGTATGCATATGTTAGATGGTTGCATATAAAATCGCCCGCAGGCAATAGATAGCGTTAGATACACTATTTCTTCGAATTAAAAGTATTCTTTCAAATTGAAAGTTGGCAATACACACGATGACAGGTTTATAGAGCCAAAACGCCATAGGTGACATTTGTGCGACGCGTTAACATCATATATTTTGATTGTGTTTACAATGGCAAGTTTTGTTCCAAATAAGTCACATTTGCGGAAAGTTATGCTCTATTATTTCCTGACGAAGAAATCACTCGCGGAAGCGCATCGTTTGCTAGAGAAAGTATGTGCCGAACATGCTTCATTGAGTACAACGTGCAAAGAGTGGTTTCGCCACTTCCAAAGTGGTGATTTCTTTATGGACAAGGACCGTGGAAAACCACTTAAAACATTTGAGGACACAGAATTGGACGCATTATTGGACGAAGACTCGAATTAAACGCTAGTGGAGTTGGCCAAAGTATTAAATGTGGACAAATCAACAGTTTCCAGACGACTACAGACGTTGGGACAGGTGCACAAGCAAAAAAATTGGGTACCCCACATCTTGAAGGAACGGAACATTGAACGCCGGAAAGCCATTTGTGAACTGCTGCTTGAACGACAACAACGAAAAGGTTTTCTCCATCGAATCGTCACTGGAGATGAGAAATGGATATATTACGTCCCGGGGAACCAGATCCGTCGACGCCAAAGAGAAACATCCACGCCAGCAAATCATGCTCTGTATCTGGTGGGATCAGAGGGGTGTCGTGTATTACGAGCTGTTGAAACTGTCGGAAATCATCACTGAGAATTGTTGTCGACTATAACTGATCCATTTGAAGCGAACTCTGCACGAGAAGAGGTCAGAATAGGAGAATCGTCATGACAAGTTGATTTTGCAGCACAACAACCCCAGGCCGCATGTTGCTCAACCAGTCAAGAAGTACTTAGAAGGAATGAACTAGGAAATCCTACCCCACCCGCCATATTCCCTAGACATCGCTCCCTCCGATTACTATTTGTTCCGGTCGATGCAGTCAGCGCTTACGGCACAGTATTTCACCTCGTACGAAGGAGTAAAAAAATGGCTGGATGGCTGGATTGCCTCCAAACATGTCTAATCGGAGCATCATGTCTAATAGGACACCAGGCCCAAAAGGAAGATTCATCACTGAACATTATGTTGCTCCAGTCACGATCGATATTTTGATGAGTCCCCACGCCAGACAATTTTCGACATGCTTTTTTGAAAATAACGGCTTGGATATTGTACTACGCCATTTGACATTATGCTTTTCCGAACGACGTTTTAGTGTCATTATACTAATGTTTGCACCCTTTTTTGCCAAAACCGCTTGTCCTCTTTGTAAAGAAAGATTCGAATTTTTCTGAAAAAGTCGAAGAATCACTTTATCTTCCCTGGTTGGTAGTTTTTCGCTTTGAGCCGCGATCTAGAAAGTCATCGACACTTTTTGTTTCTTTATATTGTTTTATCCACTTCCTACAAACTGTGACGACTTATGCAGGTATTTAGCAGCACTTGCAAAATTCATTTTTGGCCCTTTTGGATGACTACACAAGAAAACCGCCTCAAATCGTTTTGTATACGCAGCACTAATCTCTGAAGCTCTGTTCTCTTTAAAGACGCAAACATATCTGAATGAAACTGAGCTAACGCGTATTCAAGAGGACTGTATACATTTAGATTATCGTGGTCTCGCTTTCATTGGGTATCAAGTTTCAAAGATATCGCCGACATGCTCTTGTGACACTGTGTAGATTGTACGTGCCGAGGCAACAAAGACGGACACTTTTCCTTTTCCGAACGCGTTCTTACCGATAAGTGCTGCCTCGTGCGATTGTTCTTTTTCCTCGATCTTTTCCTTTCGAGGTGCATTGCCTTCAAATCATGGTCGATTATGGCGACGATAAATTCTGAAAAAGCTGCTCAAGTTGTTGCTTTAATTGAAGATGGCAGAAGTCGAAGGTACGTTGCTGAGACACTTGATCTGTTAATGTCAAACATGCTTATACCAGGTACTTAGACACCAATTCTTTCCGGAGAAGGCCTGTTTTCGGCCCTGGTTCGGGTCGCCCTCGATGTACCAATGACAACGATGACCGATTTATTGTTTTAAATTCGTTAAGAGAAAGACATCAAACGGCTTTTCAAATTCGCTTTTCAAATTCGAAACAATTTAAGGGATGTCCGTAACAGGAATGTATCCGTTAACACCGTTCGGAGAAGATTAGCGAAACAAAATTTGTTTTTATGCAGGCCAACGACTGTACCTTTGCTTACACGTCGCCATCGCATAGCTCGACTCAATTTTGCAGTTGAACATAGAGACTGGACTTACGCAGACTGGAGCAAAGTGCTCTTTAATGGTGAATCTCATTTTTGTCTCGATTCTCTCGATGGACGAGAACGAGTTAGTTTATCGTCGTGGTGGAGAACGATTTGCAGATTGTACTGTAGTGAGTGAAAGGCATAGCTATAATGGAGGAACTCTGTAATGATTTGGGCAGGAATTTCAGCGAATGCTCATACAGATCTGCATTTTTTTGACAAGAACACAAACACAGATGTATACGTGAAAAGCGTATTCATTCCGTATGTTTATATCCGAGAACTTGTTTATGCAAGACAATGCTCGACCACACATCGCGAGAAGAGTGCTTGATTTCTTCGATGAAGTTGGCGTAAATTGTCTCGATTGGCCAATAAATAGTTCAGATTTAAATCCAATTGAACATTTATGGGACAACCTTAGCAAGAAAGTACGAAATTACGTACCTATTCCTCAGTCACTGCAAGAACTTTGAAGAGTTCTTGAAAACGAATGGAATACAATCACACAGGATCAAATTGAAAGACTAATAAGGAGTATGCCTGATCGCATAAATGAGGTAATACGCGCACGAGGAGGTCATGCCCACTATTAATACACACGCATGAGTGCATATGCGCGCGCGCGTACGCGCGCACACACACACACACACACAATAAAATGCAATTCCGACCAGTCAAACTCTATGCAGTTCATATTGGGAAGAATTACAACCATAATTTGAGTCAATGATAGCAGTCTTAACACGCAATTCATCTTTATTTCGTAACATTGATTACGAAAAATGAAGAACTTGAATTGAATTTTGCCTTCACTTTTGCTTTCCTGGCCTTTAAAATGATTAATGCAAATTATTGAATAGAGAATCGTGCAGGTTGTGCAAATTATTCGTATAGAGATTAATGAAATTGAAATTATGAAAAAACCAAACCAAGCGCAAGGCCTCCTTAGGCCTTGTTGAATCGACGTTGTTACAAATTCGATATTGAATATCTCGGCAACTGAATATCCTAGCACAAAATTTCAAAAAAAAAGTTTGAAAGCTTTGAAACCCTACTTTTCGAAATTTAAATCGCAATTGTGCACGACGATTTTTTTCAAAGTGGCGGATGACAAAGGAAGAGCATGCAAAATTGATAAATAAAAGTTCGAGCTTGTGACGGCGCATGGCGTAAAGTAGATGTCGCAGTCTAATGGGACAAAAAGCATCTAAAAGTATAGAGTGTTTTCTTTAGGGTGCTTCTTTATGGGGCTGGATGCGATAATTATTCGCTGAGTTATGCAAATTGAAAAAGAAAACTGTTTTTTTAATTAAATTTGGAATAACTCAGCGGAAAATGATCGCATCGAGCTCGGTAAAGAAACATTTTAAAGATAACACTCTATTTTTTCATGTGCTTTTTATTGCATTGTACTGCGACATCTCATTCATGCCATGCAGCGTCACTAGCTCGGACCTTTGATCATCAATTTTCCATTCTCTCACTTTACTATCCGCTATTTTGAAAAAAAAGTGGCTGAGCATAATGGCCATTCAAATATCCTTAAGATGGACATTTGAAGCTTTATTTTACATTTTTATATTTATTTTTATCTTTATTACTTACCTAGTTATAATCATTTGAAATTTGGTCAATTTTTCCCAAATTTTTAATGTACCGTTTTTTTGGGGGACTAAGTGTATGTACGTATATACAATACATTAACACACAATACGTTACAAATAAAAAATGTAATATTATTTTATTTACAAAAAAATATTATATTGAGGAAAGAAAAATTTTAATAATAGATTGGCAGAGGCTACCTACATATTTCTTACTCGGGGACGCTTCTGAGACACTCCTCACGCGGCTCGATCTCTAAGGCTTAAGCAGTAGTGGGGAAATCGTGAGCGTCGCGTCTGAAATCGGCTCGAAATGTGCAACTATTTTTATTAATTCTAAGCCCTAGTTTAAAGCTTACTGTACTTATTGTAGATCCGGGCTAATGATATCTTAAAGGCCATCTACAATAGCCATAAAGTATGCAATAAGACATAACCAGTGAGCTAATTGACCAATTGGGTTCATACATTCCAAAAATAAATCGACAGTGATTGGTCAATTAGCTTACTGCTTATATCTTACTGTATATGTTACGTAGCATAAGTTGAGTCGTGCACGACCTAGGGTTAAGTAAGGGAGCGAATCCGAGCAATACGCATACATATATATATATATTGAACATATACCGCAAGAATTCTTAACATGCGTTGTTGTCACAAACACAAATTTTTATATACCGAATATTATTGACAGATGTCAAAACTAAAAATGATGCCTTGTTCAACCATCACAATTGATGATTGTCAAAGCTACAGCTATTTATCGCTAGAGGGCAGGTTTCAAATTATAGACCTAATATATTTATCGAAGGCACTACGTGGAGGCAGTTTATTCCATAATTCTTTTTTATTTTTTATATTTTTCATATATTTGTTATGCCTACTCGGTGGCAACTCGTGGCGCGGCAGCTCCGAATAACGGTATGGCAGCAAGCCGATGCTGTCTGAAGTCTAAACAACAAGAAAAATTAATATCCGATAAAAAATGTAGTCTGAAGACTTACTTGGACGCACAATTCCAGAATTTCTCCGGCGGCGTACGGTGAAAATTGGCGAGTGCGTCCGTGCAAAAATCTATTGCCGCTCAATGTGAGCAGGTGCAATGTTATTTTCATTATAATCATTTTATCTTTAATCATCTCAAAGCACAAAGTTTAAGCTTTAATTGAATCCCTATTAAAAGTTTCTATTACATCATGTTCATTCGCAATATGTTTTAATAATGGCCAAAAACGCGTTTTTTGGCACTTTTGACTTCAATTTTCTAAAAAACCTGACGTGATGCAAAAATTTCGTTACTGGATTTGTATTCAGCGACCAAAAATCGATGGAAAATTATATGTCTTATCCATATAGCATGTTTAATGTCGATCTATATAATTATTATTTAAAATTATTAAAATTATGTTTAACTTACAGCACAGCCAACGTCAGTATTACAATGCAGATGGTAACCTTAGGTACTCCGATACAGGATATTGGATAGTAGATTTAGATATGAACAGTCCACACAGCGTAGAATCAACAGTACCTGAAGTGGCTACTGCGATACCAACAGCTAAAGATTGTGAGAAAGAATTATATTGTGGTTTTCCATATTTAATGCCGGTTACAACTTTCTTATGGTATATATACAATGAAACAAGTAGCACGTTATCTAAAAACAAACATACGAGTTGAGAAAGTATCATTTTACTAGGAGAACAAGTTGGATATCTGGACCCGCCCCGCTCATAAGTGTTCCTACAAATCTCGAGCTCATTTCGAAGACACGATACGCCAATGTCGTCTTAAATCAACAGCCCCTGGTTAATTTCACATTCAACGTTACAGGTAACCAGTTCGCTAACAAACATTTATTAAGAGACACAATTATGTCTCAAGCCAAACGCACGCGCGAAGTAACGGGCTCGCGGCCGACTGTGTGCATTCACGCAATGACACTAGTTGAATGCAGGCAAGATTTCTCATTTTCGATTTTGACTATAACAGCTAAATATCGAAGTCAATCGAACAATGTCGAAATTTAAATATTTAAAGCCATTTTGTAACAAAACAACAACTCATCTACACTTAACATTCTAGAGTTTTAATACACTCGCCGAATTCTATATTTTAAACTTACTCTCATCCAAAAAGCGCATTTCCGCTTATGGTCCTCTATTTGTAAGTTTTTTTTTATATTTTCTTGTGTGTAGAACAACTATTACATGAGAATTTTTTTAATTATTCACGAATATAGTTATTTTGAATAATGTTTCAATATATAAGTAACAATATATATATATATATATATATTATTATTATTATTATATATATATATATAGAGAGAGAGAGAGAGAGAGAGAGAGAAAGAGAGAGAGAGAGAAATTTATATAGATATTAATCTCTAAATTTTTAGGTCCCGATCACATAGGTATAATTTTGTCTCCATACAAAGGTGTTCATCTAGAGAAATGGACTGTATCCGAAGGGAAACCACTTCAAGGTCCTATGTGGAACGACAGAGAGACTTACTTCATCTATTATGCGTGTGCCTCAGATTGTGTGCCATATATATTTTCTATCGAATTAAGTGTAAGTTTAAACAATGTGAATATCTCTATTTTCCCTCTTCAGCATATAGTAGTATATCTTGTGATTTTATCACGTATGATTCGATGACGTTTCGTATGATTTATTAAATTATACATCCAGGTGCCCGCAATGCAGAAAGGGCCGTGTTTATCCATCGCATTAGCTGGCCACTTTTTACACGGTGAACACCAAAGATCTCTAAGATTCAAAACCTTTTTAGCACAGTTCCCTTCATGGGCTGTCATTAATCCTTGGACTGCAACATATACATCATGGGAATTTTAACAAGGATCTTATCGAAGATTTCAGCAAGATGGTATGGTAGACATGAAGCAATATTATCACATGGCAGAACAGCCCGTGTTAATTAACAAACCTAACTAAATGGTACTATGTTCGAAATGGATAACGTAATTTGGTCGCTTAAATATTTAGACTTGGCGTTTAACATTTCTTAGATTGTCGACTTACTGAGTATCGGCGAACATGTTAACGAAATGTTAAAGCCGTAATGAAGAGATGTTCTCTCATTCTGAGTTTATATAAATTTTTACTAGTGTTAACAAAACATTTTTAGTGTTAACAGAATGATGTCAAATTAGCATAAGATGTTAATTTTTATCGAAAACGTAAATAATGCAAACGGGAATATTTCCCCGAATGCTTTTAACAGTGATAATTATCATTACTTTTTCTAAGGACATACGGTAATATTGCATATCATAAGCACATTGTAACAAAATTCTATTTATCAATAGTAGAAATTATCAATCGTCTAAGATGGGCTTGAGAGCACATTATTCTATGCGTTATTTGTCAATTTCTCATAGAAAAAAATAGCGCCACGAAAAATAATCTTTCATCTAAATCTAGAAATTACATACATAACATAGCAACTGTGATTGCATAATGTGCATGCATACATGCATTGATGCGTGAAACACTCTCTTAGTAAACTTCACAAATTTATAGATTTTATATTATATATCAGTACTAAATAATTACTAAATTACCTTCCTAAGTAACAATTAACCATTGCATGAATAGCATGTAATAAATTGAGCATGAATTACACGAGAGCTATTTAAAGTAGACCGTCTTATTTCGGAATATCTTAGAGCAATGTTCAGAATTATTTATTTAAATGAAGCGATTTTCAAAAGTTATGTCTTCTTATTTCCTCTTGCCGCTTTAGCTCGCCTAGCGGGCTATGCAATTGACAGTTGCAGTGATCAGCTTCAGTCAACCGTTGACATTGTGCGAAGTCTGTTCCTAATATCTGAAAAGTTCTTATCGAAACAATTCCTTTATATATAATATAATTAATATATTATAATTTTAATAATATATAAATGTATATTGTTAACGTATAAAAATATATATGAAGGAGTTGTTTTGATGAGTTAATTTGTATGAAGTTTCAGATATTAGGAACAGACTTCGCACAATGTCAACGGTTGACTAAGGCTGAACGCCACAACTGTGAGTTGCACCGTCGAGCCTCCAGCAAGAGCAACAAACTGGAGAGACAAAGGAAAATAAAGGAAACATAAAATCGTATCATTTATATAAATAATTCCGAGCATTCTTAGAGCTTGCGTAAATTCGATAGTTCAATATTTAATCAGCTATATTTGTTATTTGATACGAAATGTGATTCAATGCTGTCGTTTACGAACAAAGTACCTAACAATAACAGGCAGTATAAATGACAGCACGAGAATAATATTTTACATTCCCTTTGTCCTAGTTTTAAAAGAAATGATAAAAATCCTTCATAAATAGAGCATATCAAAAAAATAAAACGTGATGTAATATTTTCAAAAATATTTTATTTTTAATATTTTATATTATATAATTTAACTTTCAGTATTTCAACGTTTTGCATTTAGATATCAATTACCGTATTTTTGGACATAATTGGACATGAGCAGTGAATTTGCTCTCAAACGCAAGTTTTTGATTTCCGTTTCTTTCTGCAACTTGGTACTCCGTGTGAAAATATTTTATATCTTCGCTCATATTAGAAACGTTTTCAACAATTATGTGTATTTGTTGATACACGCGAAACATTTATTTCACAGTAATGTACTTCTCGCAATATGTTCTGCACAAATAATTGCTATTTTGTTTTATTAAATTTTGCTTCACATCACTTAATGTGCAACGTTAATTTTTGTAATTTGAATTTCAATGTGTATTGCTTAATAACTATATTCTCTATGTTCTCTATAAATTTGCAATTAATATCAGTTTCTCCCATGAACACCATTTTAAGTGAGATTTTGTTAGCTGAAGATAACATTTACTAGCAATATTATTGCTACTTAATAGTTAAAGCAATATAAGATATAAAATTTATATTTTTTATGCAAATCAAATTATTTCCATCGATATACTTGCATAGTTCTCATTGCTTAAACGCTTATGCCTATGCCACAAGTAACTCCATATAACTTAGAGTATTATTCATTTTCCGACGCTTCACGAAACACACATATATTGACATAATTATTACTATGAAACTTCTTTAAAGTCTTTGACGAATAAACAATTATCATTAATATTGACTAATAAACGAATATTATAGTGATAAATAGTACAACGTATTTCATATTATAAAACAATAGTAGTTTTATATGAAGCAAGATTATATAATGGTAGTAAAATATATGACGGAATTTTATCGATGATTCTAAGGAAAATTTCACATCTGAAGCATGTTAAAGAGAAAACTTATAAGAACGTGTACGCTCGCGCGTGTGTGTGTATGCGTGTGTATGTTGTGTGTGCGTATGGTATATTTGTATGTTTTTTTAAATTGTTTCTCTTATTGTTTGTTATTATGTGCGTTTACAGGGTGTCTGATGCAAGATATGCCAATCATCACATATTTGTATTTTAAATCAATATGAACAAAAAAGTTCTGTATCATTTTACAAGTAAAAATTCGAATTATTAATGATTGAAAATGGCTATGTATAAATACTTCTATAATTAAAAACTCAAAAATTTACGTGTTATTTGCAAAACGATAAAGGACTTTTTATTCAGAGTGGTTTAAATTTACGAGTATATGACAGCTGTTCTATCTAGCGATAAATTTGAGATTCGAAGTTTAAGGTTCAATATACTGATGCCCTAAGTATAACAGCTGTCAAATGCTTGTAGATTATGTTATTCTGAATAAAAAAGTTCTTTGCCACTTTACACATTTTTTAGTTATTAATTAAAAAGCCTTTATATATGTCCATTTTTAACCAATAATAACTCGAAATTTGGCATGTTTGCAAAATGGTAGAGAACTTTTTTGTTCACATTGACCTAAAATAAAGTATGTGACAATTACCACACTTTGCGTCAGACACCTTGTATATGATTAATACTTTTATATTAGTGTTATACAAAATGTCCAGAAAGTTTTGACGGAGCGGCCATGTATAAATAAAATAGGTTTAAACTGAGTAAGAAAGTCATGTACTATTTTACAAAATTTGCAATGTTAATGAATAAATTAATTTTGTGTGAGTGAGCGCACGAGAAGCGATAGGCTAGACTCCGTAGGCATACAAAGAAAGATTAATTAATTGCTCATTAATTATTGCAAATTTTGAAACATAATATATAAGTGTCCTGTTCAGTTTAATCCATTCTACCTGCATACGGCCGCTCCGTCAAAACTTTCCAAACACTCTGTATAATTATCCATATCTGTTACACATATCTGTTATTTTATGTAACTGTTTATTAATTTTTTTGTAGTGTTTTTGCTGGATAATTTCAATTTAATTAACGCAACATCTCTATTACACAAATCCATATCCATAATTCTACTTGATTTTTTGTGCACAAAATTACGAATAATAATTATCTTATAATTTATAATTATAAAATCAATAATTATAAACAATTTGCATTTTATTCAGACAACTTTAATACAATCGAATGTTGAGATTTATTGTTTCCTTTGCGTGCTTTTTTATATCTACATAAAGCACTTTTATGTGTTCTGTGATTTCTCGATTAATTGTCACGGTAATCACCATCGATAAGTTAGCAATAGGCTGATTATTGTATAGTAAAAAGTTTATCATGCTGTTAACAGGGTTTTCGTTTTATTGTTAGGAATAAAACGAAGTTAAATATTAAATTAACGAATTTCTCCGTCGTTGTTTGTCGCTCGAATGAATTCCAAACGAACGAGCGCACTAGTTTTCGATGTGAACAAACTTTTGCATCATGCACAAATTGAAGATAAAATTGTATTTCGATAACTTCGTTTTACGCCAAATGTTTTCGCCGGCCAAAGGTAAAGAATCCATCCATTGCTAACAGTTGTATAATTGTGATCGCTGATCATTTCTATCGTCCTACTTCGCCCTACTACGGGGCAGGATAATACCTTTGCGATAAATTGCGATACCGTGGATCGCGCCATTTGATTCAAGGGATTAAGATTTGATAAGCGATGCGATGCATAGTAATATATGATGCCACTTGTTCGCGAATTTATACAGACATATGTTCCTGCTTGTGTTCGAGCTTTAAGTTGTTGATATATATATTGCAATATTGTTATTTGGCAGTTGTTGTTACATGATTAAGAGATAGTTCGAAGAAAAATAAAGAATTAACAATACTACAAGGAAAATCCATTTTTTTTATTATAATGTTTCATTACATTTTACTGTTACCATTCAATTTATCATGACAGCAGCATAATTCGAACTTTTGATAAATATTGTACACACAAGTATCATGCTCTGATAAATTAATATGTACATTATATGAACTTTAATATCTTTCGTCTTTTCATGCGTATTCATAGTATTATTCGTAGCTTTTTCTCGAATCTTACGTAAATTAAATTTCGTACCTGTATTAACGTTACGAGTCTAATCAATGCAAAATTGTTTTTGGTTTTTGTTACTCAATAAGTCTTTTGTTCACCAAATCAATTTTCTGTTTCCCGTAGTTGTCACAATGACAATGACGCTATCTAAATGTTACGATCGCTCTTATAATAAAAGAATTGTATAGTGGTGGACAGAAAGGTTGCAACACTTTTTTTTATAAGTTTCGAAACGCATCTCGTGTCCAATATGAAAATTTGTTTCTTATTTTTATGAGATACATTCTGCTCTTTGGATGAGATGCGTTGCAAAAAAAAAATCTTTCTGTTCACTGCCGTACAATCAATTGTAACAATAAAGGCGTCCAACGTGTTGCGACACGTTGCAAGTAATTACTATGTTTCAAGTTACTCAAGTAAAACTACACACATGGACGCGCATGTGTGCATAATTGATATATTAAGTGTACAAATTTATTCTCGGCCCTAATATTAACCACTTGCGCTGACAAGAAATTCACAGACGCGTGTGCCAGAACGGTCCAGCGTAACTCGCTGGGAGGCGTCACACAATGTTCGATGCCTTAGAGAAATCGGAGAAAGACTTATATCTTCTAAACTAATTTATTTTCGACCTAGGACTTCTAATAGTTCTTTGAAGGGAATATAACGCATCGATTGATGATGAAATTACATAAATACGAATAGTAAACTTGTTTATTAATAATCATGCAAAGTGTGGTATCTCTCAAAACAGTCTAAAACATGTAATGGAACGAGGCATTTCTTACATTCCCATGTAGTTTCACTGCGTTTTTTGTGTTTGGCACACACTCTACACCTTCGCTGTGGATTTTTTTTGGCATTTGTGGGTGGAATATTTCTCGGGAAATGTCCCCATTGCTTTACCTCTAAACGATTGGGTGTGCTACCAACAGACATCCTTCCACGTTTTTTATAATCGGGAATACATACAGCTTGTAAAATTTGCTCTGCCACATCTAATCGAAACTTCGAAAAGGAAAATTTCTTGCTTTTTGTTACATCCATTTTCTTACGGAATAAAACATAAGAATTAAAAAGCGCAATATCCGCTAAGTAAAAAAATGTTCTTTTGTAACTTTTTACATATTTTCTCATGAAGGAAAAAGAAGATAAGTAACTATCTTGTAAATTCACCCCACCCATGCCATCATTATACTCTAAAACAATATTGGGTTTTGTAACAGGGCTATTATTATTATTCCACCTCTTCTTTTCCACTTCCACCATCTCTATTTTCGAATGCTTTGTGGATATTACATATATGTCTTTTTTGTCTTTCCATTTGGCAATTAAGATGCCATTAGACGATCTTGAAATCACATCAGATCGTTTCAGTTTTGCCTCTGCAAGTTCTTTGGGCATATTCTTCCTATTATACCTCATTGTTCCTATGATATTAGTTTTTATAGATTGCAACTTTTCAAATAGTCTTGGCGAAGAATACCAATTGTCGAGAAACAGAGTGTGTCCGTAACCAGATATTAGTGTGCACATAAACATCGTGACATTTTCCGATGCACTTGTGTCTGCATTTTTATTTCTATCTTGACCCATGTATATCTTAAATTGAATGCAATATCCCGACTTTGATTCGCATAGTTTATAGAATTTCACTCCAAAGCGGGCTCTTTTCGATGGATTATATTGCTTATATGACATGCGGCCTGTATACTTCATTAGCGATTCATTTAATGATACATTTTTCTCGGGAGTGTAAATAGTCTTAAATTTTTCATTGAAATAATCGATTATACTTCGCAATTTCCATAAACGATCATTATTATTGTCTACAACTTCGTTGTTAATAAAGTGTAAAAAGCGGGATAGTTGGGCAAATCTCCAAAATGGCATGGTTTTTCGAAATATCGGAGTTTCGATTATGCTTCTTTTTGACCAATAAGCTTGAATATTGTTTTTCTTCACTTGCGACATCAAAATGCATAAAGCAAAATAAGCTTTTATTTCGTCTACATTCGTATCTCTCCAATTGTCTTCATATTTTTTTAATTTGCGAGTTCCATTTTGGAGTGTCTGACTCGCGTAACGATTTGTTTCTGTCACAATGATTTGCCAAAAGTCTTCCGTTAGTATTTCATTTGCCATTTGTAAAACTGTGACATTTTGCCCAACTGGTATATTTATTTTTGAAATTCGTGAATATTTCCATATTTTAGCTATATTTTGGGTGTCTTCCCATATCCATTCCTTAGATATAGGATTAATTTCACAATCTTGATTTCTGCTTTCTTCCTCGTTATCAGATAATATTCTACGCCGATTTCGAAGTGGAAAAACGATTTCATCGAAATCACTATCACTCTCACCACTATCTTGTTTCCTTTTTTTACTTGTCGGAATAATATCGTTAACTTCACTATCGCTTTTCATTTTAGAATATAGGTTATATATTGACAACTGTACGCTATGCAGTGCAATGAGAATCAGTGCTCTGGCAAAGAATCTCAGCCGAAGTGCCACGCACGTCGTTTTTGTTTCTGTAACAATTGCCTGACGACGTGTATACCACGTCGTTGGCGATTTTGCGACAAAAGTATAACGACGTGAGTAGCACGTCTTTCCAGCGCAAGTGGTTAAATCAATTGTAACACTTATTTAAGCGGAAAGTTTTTGTCGCCAACTTTAGGGCTGTATAGTACCAACACAATAAACCATAAAACTGAAATATATAACTGACATAACCTCAAATACTTCACCGTGAGCGCAGAAAACACGATGGCGTCTGACAAGCAACACCAGGCATTGTTCTTCGCATTTCAATTAAATAAAAACACGTCCGTGGCAAAAAAAATGATTTGTGAGGCATTAGGGGAAAGTGCTGTATCTTCTAGCACGTGTAAAAAATACTTTTACAGGCAGTAAGCCTAAGCCGTTCTACTGCACGATAACGGGAGGCCACACATGGCGAAAACAACCGAGAACACGCTTGATTCGTTGGGCTGGGAAATTTTGCGGCACATTTGGCGTATTCACTAGATCTAGTTCCGTTAGATTTTCGCTTGTTCTGGTCCCTCCAACACTACAGATTCCCATTTCAAAACGTTCGAAGAGGCCGAAAAATGCATTATCGATTTTATTGATTCTAAACTGGCGTCCTTTTACCGAAAGGAGATTCGTCATCTACTCGAAAGATGACAAAAATGTGTAGATGCTGCTGGAGATTACTTTGTTGATTAAAATGTATTCTGAGTTTATATAAATAAACGTTAATTTTCATTTAAAAAGGCCAAAAATTAATCTGTATACCTAATATTTAATCGTAAAATCACATTTTACATTAATTTTGATTACATTTACATTAATAATGATTAATTATGTCACATTAATAATTATTAATTAATTACATTTAATTATGATACGCCTATACATATTGCATACAAGGAATAAAAATTTGGTTGAATTTCTCTGGTAATGAACAAATCAAACGCATTTTGACGAAAGAAATCGAAAAATTTTTAATTCTTACAAATCAAATTCGGTTTTTATAATCAGAAATTCTGTTTCCGTCAACTAAAACGCGTTGTTCATTGTTAGGTAAATTTAAACAAACTTTTCTCGTACAATAAAGTCAGAAAGAAACTTCACATTTTTTCACATAGTGAAATCTTAAATAATATTATTTAAAAGTTACAAGTTAGGAATATTCACTAGGGAAATCCATATCATGATCCTATTTGCATATGATCTTTTTAATATATCCATGGGATCCATGGTGATCAAAGACACAGAGCCGGCAAATGCCTGTTTCTGTCTTGCGTTTCGTAAGAAATGTGTCAATATTGACACATCGGCATTCTGTAAGGCAAGTATGATTTCCTGGTCCGTTAAAACGATCCGCGACCGTCGTGTCGTCGCACTGATCTCTGCGTCGTGTCCGGAGGATTACAATTGTACATTAACTTTTTATCCGCGTAAATGTGGTGTTATGCGTACCGAAATTACAAACCGCTCGTGACAAGCAGATTTCGTCCTGGTGGAGCAACTATTTGCTATGCAATTATGAGAAAAGTTAATATTAGGTGAGAAGAGAAACTGACTCTTGACGGTAAAGTTGTTGCAGCAACAGCGATCTTAAAACGAGACTCTTCGGAAGAATCGACCAGCGAAGTAAGTAAAACATTGTTTATACGTGAAATCACGAGGAATATATTCTCAAAGCACATTTCTAATGCCGAATATTCTTATCATTCTTGTCCATCTTTCCTCGAGCTGGCCATCCCATCGACATTCAATACATTCTTTGTATCAGACAAGTCGGATTTGAGAGAATATCGGCCTCGAACAAACATGCCGACATTGTTATTATGTTATCACGTGACATTTGATTACATATGCCCGATTACGATAAGATGCGAGTGGGAGCTTGGGCGCGGTATTATTGCGATAAAGAAAAGCCTTTCCAATGCCGTGACGTCACTCTCATGTTCCTCACTCAAGTTTTACATTCAGAATAACAAAAAACATAAGCACTACTTTTTTCCGACGTTCCGTGATTGAATTCTTATTCCGCACGTTCTCACCAACATACTGACGGATTCAACAAAATGTGTTGAAAAATGGAAGAAATTTATTTAAATACATAAGCGACTTCAATTTCTTATGGTTCAGTGCTCTTTAATTAGAAAACATTACATACTGTAGAATTGAAATATAAGAGTTGAAGCAGGAATTTCCCCAGCATGCACGTTTAAAAGATGTCTTTAAGATATCTTAAAGATGTCCTATTGTCTCAAAAACATCATAAAGACGTCTTAAAACTTAATGTTCTCTGAGTTCAAAGATGATGAATCAGACGATATCTGATTTCGGGGCTCGATGCCCAGAAAAAAATTAATCGAAACGATTCCCCCGTAGGTGCTACAAGCTATTTGGGAGGACTCGTTTGGTATTCCGGTGAAACGATAAAAATATTACATAAGTACATTTGCGTTGTTGTGTCTCGCTCGCGATTTGTATTGACTTATCGCGTTCGATCGCACAGCTATACGTCCGCTGTACGCGAACCAAACACGAGGTGTCAATTGTAATCACGACGATCGTAATCCGTTTATATCCATTCATATTTAATCCATTTATAACTACGCGTAAACCGAAGAAAATAAATTGCCATTAACTAAAATTGGATAATCACACACATAGACTTTCTTCGTAACGTGAGCGCTATGAGACGCAAACAAATCTTGTCTCCAGAAAACCTATAAAGCAATTTGCATGATTTACAAAACGATTATATGTAAATATGCCACGGCGATTTCTCATCATCTAATGATCCAATCAAGCCATTTTCAAAATGAAGATGGTACACAAACTCGGCTCTGCTGACGAATTTTCGGGAAGGATTCCCACTGTAACAGCGTTTACTGGACTAATTATTCAATCTGCCGTTCAATTTTCGTGTTCGTGCCCGTCTGTTGGTTTAACATTTTCATGAGAAATGCGATTAGTTGTGTACGATGCGCAGCAATCAAAATGTCAAGTGTCTCGGTTAAACTGGCACAAGAGAGTCTATCGACTGTTCGCTAATTAAGACACCGTGCAATTATGAACGGCTTGTAAAATAGTTTGTTGGCCATGGATAACGCAGGTGTGCTGTTTATCACCTGGTTTTCAACTGGACTTAATTACCGCTCCTTTAATTACTGGCGCGCTAATAACAGACGACGACGAGACATATCTTTCCATCGGAGTGACGTCGGTTATTTTGAAAATCATAATACTTCGGCAATGATTGTATTTACTTTTTAGACGACACTACCTCATTTTCTGGCCTCATTCATCATCGCGAATCCACTTCCCCTTTTCGATTCCTCGCGGAGCAACGTCAGGCTTCTATGTCGACACTCGCACTCTACATAACCGTAGCTGCTTGTTCTGTAATTAGCACATGAGCGGTCGTTTCGGTTTAGAAAAGCTGTTCCACAGAAACCTCATTTGCACGGTCTGCTTGTACCGAGACTTCTGCCCTCTTATGCAAATTTCTATATTTTCCTTCTCGTTAAGCTCGCCGATTTTAGACATTGTTCCAATGGAAAATGGCAATTCTAAAGATAATTATATAAAAAGATATTTTATATAGTTTCATTTCAAACGACCGACTATTTTTCATCTTTACTTTATCTTTGTTATACTCTCTATATACGCCTTATTGCAATTGTGCTGCACTATTCGTTTATTTTATTATTTGTTTGTTCATTGTTAATTTCAATCTTTGTAACCCTCTTAAACGCGATGTGTCTCACCTGCAAGAGACAAATATTAACGATCAGAGTTTCACGAGTAATATATGCGAAACGATTCTCGACGAAGCGTCTCGTAAAATCTAAAAATACATGTCGAAAACCATACGTGCGCACGCAGCCTCATTTATTTCGCCCGCGAAATTCGCGAAGGCCTATCGGACTTTTCCAATTAAATTCGCAGCCAAGAAATGCCGTACGAATATAAATATCGGCTCGCAGATAGCTCGTGATCGTTGGCAGCCGAATATTCCGAGCCGGATGGAAGGTGTACACGTAGGTACGTTCCTTCGAGCGACTGTGTGCGTGTTTAGTCGTTGAGGTAGCGTATGCGCGCACGTGTTTCGCGTACGAATTAATTATTTCTCTAGTGGCGCTTCTCTCTCTCTCTCTCTCTCACTGTTGAATACGGCGCCGACTATACGGCGATGATGGCAGCTGTCGCATTGTTACCAGCGGAAACTTTCTCCTCAACGAAACACTGTCATTGTCATTCGAAAGCGTCTTTGTTAATCGTTTATTAACATAAAGAAAAACAAAGTTATATTTATTTGTTAACACATTGCGTACGGCACTCTACTCGCTCAACACGACAATTATATACACATTTATTCGCTAACCATTTGTTTCGAGAATACATGAGACTTCGTTACCCTGGTAACGTAACAAGAAAATCTATTTTTAATTCCTTAAATCATCGATTAAATCGAAGAAACCTGAAAACGAGATATCTCGTCGCCCGGCCACAACGTTCGGCTTACTAAAAACGAGATTTCTCGTCACCCGTACGCAATGTGTTAATATACGAGACTCAAGAATTTCTTTTCGAAGCATCTTAACACGTTTTGAAGATGAAGATTATATTGCAAAGGTATGAAAAGCCTCTCCCACGATTGTCTCGAAATAGATTTATTCTGTTCAATTTAATTGTACAAGGTGAGCTGTCTGGTTATATTTATCCTGCACAAGTAAAAAAAATAATATGTAATAAGAATAAGTCAAACGAAGTTATTCTCTCAGTATTGTCCTTTATATTTATAAAATAAACATTAGGAAAATCTATAAAACTGATCTCATTAGAAAACTCTGATGCATGATTATTACGATGAACGACTGATCGAATCAGTTATCACTATTAATTCATTTTTACAGCTTGGAATATAAATAGAATATGAGCGTACTTCCACACAGACATGGTGCATTTCGTCACACGATAGTAAAAAATGTTTCCAATATATGCACCATTAGAGTTATAGTTTGCATAAGAGTACTACTTCCGTACGACGAGTTATCGAATGTGGCGAATTAGTTGTCGTTACACTAAAAAAATATTTTATTAAATCCAAATAAATTTCATTTGTTTCAGAAAAATAATTTATTTCAATACTCCTAACTAAATAATTATTTCATTGAAATTAATATATTTTATTAATTAAAAGAAATGTTTCTTAGAAAAATATTGTTTCAGATTGAAAAAATGTTTATTTGAAACTTGAAGAAATAAATCTTCAAGTAGAAAAAAGAGGTTATTAATAAAAAAAATATTTTTTAATATAAAGAAATATTTTTTAATATAAAAAAAAATATTTTTTTAACTACTAGCTAATTTTTTTAAATCAAAATTCTTATTTATATTACATTTTTTTTTGTTTTTTCTTTGGAGGTTAATGCGAATGGGAATTTATTATTTCACGCGTTGCTTGATTCAATTAAAATTCTATTTGGAAAATTTACTTATCACTGTAGAAATTCAATCTTGAGATCTCTGACTCTTGAGTTGTTCACCTTACTTATTGCCTCTATCACATTTTGACTGACGGATTTCATTGTATATATGATATGTACAATGAAATGTCTGTCAGTCAAAATGTGACAGAGGCAACGTGTGCAAAAACAAATTATTTCTTTAAAAGAAGAAAAGGCGTTCTATTAATAGGTTTTATTAATTTCTATTAGATATAGATGAGATTTTAATTTGTTCTCACGACAATATACAAACTCCTGAACGTTTTACAGCGTGCAGCTGATGTAGATTGTCACAAATGATGATTTAATACCTAAAAAAGAATGAAACAAAATGACTAAATATGTGATACTTTCTGCAAAAAATGTCGATGAAATTACTAAACGAGTTGTAGAATTATTAAATATAATATGGACCAGGTCCAGTTGAAGACGGCGTATTCGCGCTTTAGACCAGGATCGAGACGGTGATCAAGGTGCATGGTGGTTACATCGAGTGGGAAGGAAAATTCCTTTAAGATTAATATTAAAGCATTTCTTTGCATCTTTAATATTGGCTCTAATAAACAACTCTTCCGATAAAAAATAATGAATACATGAAGTAGCCCGAGCTTTAAAGAAATAAAATCGGAGAAATTGTATCGAATCTATCGAAAATGCTTGCTTTTTTTCAAAATGCTAAGAAGACAATTTATAGAAGTACAAGCAATTCAAATTGTTGCCCTCCTACTGGAAGATTTTAACCAACGTTATGTTGCAAGACGTATGGATATAAGTCAATCAGTTGTTAGTTGAGCTTAATCTCGTTTTTTAGAAACTAAGGATTTTGTTAGACGAAGAGATCAAAGTCGTTGACGTGTTACTAGCGGGAGATTAGACAGACAGATCGTCAAGTCGGTTCTCAATAATTTTGTTATTATGTTGTGCGAATCAAGTGATAAACGAAGTTATCGTAAATTAACAAAGAAATCGCGTTAGTGATTAGACCATATGGCAACGACTGCATGAAGCTGGTTTAAGATCTAGAAATCGCGTACGTGTTTTAGCATTAACATTAATTTACTATCATGCTCGTCTAGAATATGCAAATTCATACATAATGGACTGTACAACAATGGACGAGTATTTTATTCACTGATGAATCGCGTTTCACCTTATCCGAAAATGATCGTCGTATTAGAGTTTGGCGTCGACGCGAAGAAAGGTATGAACGATGTTACGTGGCAAGCATAATAGCTTTTGGAGATAGTTCTATGATGGCTTGGGCAGGAATTTCTGTTTTCCATCGCACAGAATTTTTGATGGATCATCACTAGGGTTTACTTTTACGCGTTATGTTGGCAAAATTCTTCGTTCCTACAGGATGCGCCAGCTAAATTGGGACTAAAGTTACAGTAAAATTTTACAGTAAAAATTGTTTATTAAATAATAAATGAAACTTACAAAAAATGGCTTATGTATATTTTGTTTATGGGATACTTTCTATAAATTTTTTCTTTATATTGCATCAGCTGCCTCCTGCCTCGATCACCGCCTCAATCTTCGGCCTGAAGCGAGAACATGCTCTCTGCATTTGATCTCGGTCTATGTCTGCGAATGCCTATTGAATTGCGGTCTGTAGAGATGCCACATTAGGGTGTCCCGAATTATTATTGACTCTCTCAACAACGCTCCAAACGTAGTAATCCAATGGATTAAGGTCTAGACTATTTGGGGGCCAAAACGCTTCTTGAGCGAGCACAGCAACAAGCGGCGGCGGGCAACTCTCTTAGTCTTGGCGTCTTCCGAAATGAAGATTCATTTGTCGTACTTTAATGACGTAGGATGTGAATCTCAGATCCTCCTCAGCAATTCTTCGCATGATGGTATTCCTCACACCCAAAATCGAAGCCAATTTTCAGAACGATATCCCAGGATCCTTTTGAAATCAAATCCTGGCCTTTTTCCAATGTCTTAGGGGTCCTTGATATCCTTTCACCTGAATGTCTCTTCCTTACCGATGATATTATTGTGTTGGATCATCGATCCGCCATTAAGTCCAAATCTATCTGACCGTCGAATCTTCTTGACCGTCAATTGAAAGATTTTCTCAATTAGCTTCAAAATTTATAAGATATGGGCGATATTCTCCAACAAATCTAGTGTGAAATTCCACAAAACTTAATCCAACGATTTATCAATATACGGGAACGCTGTCAAAAAGTGATTCTTTGCAAAAATAGTAACATATGTTCTTAAGCGCGCGTATGCACATAAATATACACACGCACGCATACATAATACAATAGAGTGTGTTTCGAGTCATTAAATACTACGGAAGTGACGAACTATAGGGTCCTTATCTCTGCTGTGACACACACATATACACGCACATACGCACAAGGTGAAAGTCCGACTGCAGTAACTTCCTTGTAATACACCTTAATACACCGTAATGCTAATATCGGCGGCAGAATACAGGTTTTCAGCGAAAAGATCTGAAAATTTACTACTCACTTCCAATTGTCATAATTCAAGAATCGTAGCGTAGCATAATAAAAGAATCGTAGCGTAATGATTGAAAAAGAGAATTTTAAAGAAAAAATGTAAAATTTTACAATGCAATTAAAAAAATTTGGAGCAAAAATTTTGTTCTCCCCGTATATGTCATCAAAGTTGAATTTTTATCTTCAATTTTGTAAGGTTTGTTTCAAATTAATACCATTTGTAGTAAAATATTTGCAGAGTAACGTATCTCAAAGTATTCAAAAAGCTGAGCTATTAAGCTTTACAACATTGTTTTGAACATCGCTTTGCGACTGTTTTTCGCAAAAAATTATTTTAAATATGGTTCTTTTTAGTGTTGATTTTAAGTAATATTTTTTTGTTAAGAAGTATATAAGTTGTTATTTGAGAAGTGTATACATATATATAAGTTACAGAAATCAGAGCATTTGTAGAAACATCAATAGCTATCCGATCATCGAGATAAATCGACCGTATTTAAGAAGTATATGGGTGAGCCGTCGGACGGGATTGAAATTACAGAGCGACGCGAACGTGTGAAGTGAATATTTTTTCTCTTTTCATATTACAAGTATATTGCAGTTATGTTCTCTGGGAATTCTAAAGGCTTTCTTCCTTTAAAAAAAAGCGTTTTTAATGGTTTCTTATAATAAATACTAAAACATTTCTAAAGCGTTCTTTTGTCGGAAAAAAAACGTTCTAGTGAACGTTTTTCTAATAGACATTTTAATTCATGAGAAACGTTTCCAGATAACAATTATAAAACGTTTCTAAAATTTGTACATGTTACCTGAGTTGTCTATTATTTTAACATGTAAAATATGTCATCAATATTCAGTAAAATTAACATCCATAATATCGACACTTAAATATAAAATCGAAGTATGTGTTATTTTAAAACTTGCATATATTGAATATCGACTCAACAGAAAATATTGAGATAATATGAACATAATATGTTAAATTAACATACGGCTATGTGAAAAATTTAACATAGTTTTAACAAAGATCGATTTTAACACAAGTACAAAATTTTTTACCGTGTTGGAGCGACTAATCCCGAGTAGCAAAATTAATTTCATATACGTTCTTCAAATATATGTAATACGATTATAAAATTAAACGTTACTTATGTTAAAGAACGTATATAAAAAAAAATCTGCTATCTGGGATGATGTAAGCTCCCCGTCTAGCTCATCACAGAGTTTGCAACATCACTAATCACTGCCAGAACGATTCGAATCTGTTTTAGTCGAAAATTTGATTTCTACTCAAGACTAGGAAAAATTCCAGTATGTCAAAGTGTAGTGCTGCAGGCGTACAAAAATGCTACGTCCTCCCGTAAAATCTCCGTATTCCTGATCATTGATAAATGTAGAGCCCAATATTAGCGTGTGGAATATATCGAAAGCTAAATATATTAAAATTATAGCGGTTTCAATATTTTCGTTTATTTATTATGCTACTACAGAATGACGTCTCTATCTATCTCTCTCTCTCTCTCTCTCTCTCTCTATGCGAAGACGTGCACTTATGCGCACGAAATAAGCACGAATGCGAGCTATGTACACGTTATGTGCACAATAGGTATGATGTCATCGGTTTGTGCTCGGTATTTGGTACACGGGTTACGCGTGATTGGCATGAAAAGATCGCGTAGAACGATTTAGTCAGCCGGTTCTTCGCCATATCCAGCTACCGACGGCCACACGTGACCCCTCGACGGCGCGGCGGGTCCACTCGGTACCGGAAGTCACGAAGAACATTAGGATCCCGCGGGCGTGCGTGGCGTATGCGTATGGTGAGTTCTTCATTCCGGTGGGGTCCACCGAAAACTGCTTTTCGATCGCGTTTCCGGTTAGAATTCAACCTCGTTACCCGTTAAAAAATCATTGCTACGAAGAAATTTCGCAAACTTCCGATAATTTTAACCCCGTAGAAAGAAATTCTCCGAAATTACATTGAAAATTAATCGATTCTGGTTAAAATGGATCTCAAACATCACACTGATAACATATCTTTTTTTTATTTCATAGAGCAGCCATAATAATCTATAAGTAATACAATTAAACTTAAAATTGGTTCTTTAAATTAGTAAGGTTAAATTATTAAAATTAGAATTAACCAGGTAGTCTACAGGATATGTTTTGTTTAATAATCGTTTACCTTTTCATTCCTTCCGCTCTTTTCTGAAAAAGATTAATGTTAACGCATGAATTAGGATGATTTTTTTTCAAATTCTAATTAAACTAATAAACTAAATAAACTAATCAACCAATCAAATTAACTCAGTCAGTAGAGTTACCAAAAATAGAAAATAAAAGACATTTTATTGTTAAAGGGAGTTCCTGCTCTGGAAGAATAAAAAATCGATTTCTTTCTTTTTGTACTTTTTTTAACCCTTTATATGTCCAGTATAAGTGTATAGAAGGATTTTATAAAGTTTGAAATATTTTCAGAACTTAACTTTTATAACTATAAACTTTTGAATAGAACGAAGTGCAGAGTTAAAACATTGGTGCATTTATAACGCGGCTATAAGATGGCTAACGTCCTCGAAGGAACGTTTGACATGATATCTTATGATAACATCAAACCTAGTTTTTAATTATTTGTATAGCCAGATAGCCAGATATGCAGAAGCAGATTTCGCACAGTGTAATCGTCTACTGTAAATTTTGTTGGCAATTTATTAGCAAAAATTTAATAAGATCTATTAGTAAAGTATGATGATAGATTGACGGCAAAATCTGTCGTTCCGTAATCACTTAATTATATTTAAATGTATCATATTACAGGTCCTGCTCGGTTTCTGTCACCAATCTAATATGTCAAGCTATATTAACAGGCTCCATCATCAAAACATGAACTTAATGCAGACACAGATAATTCAGTAAGTAAGAAATCATTAACATAACGTTATTACAATATTTTAAAGTTTATAGAAAGTCACACTTAACATCGCTCATGATTGTACATGATGATCATTAGGAAGGAAGTTGCTGAAAGTAAATATTTATAACTTTCTTCTGTCTAACTAATACGGATATAATCATGTACCCAAAATTCGTCAGTTTTATTTCATTTCGTTGTAAAAACAGTTTACGAAAAGAAATATGAGTGATCTTACAGTCGTTTTTAGTGTTTTATGTAACGGCGCGTAGATATTACGCCTCTATCATATCGCGTTGTGTTAATTGTCCAAGATGTTCTCGATTTATCTTTATACAGAATTATTGATAATTTTGTCACATATGGTACATTATATGACCGAAGGCACGATTTACCTGGACCCTCGTATACCGTAACGACAGAAGAAGCTATTGAAAACATCGAGAAATATTATGAAACGAATCCAAATTCTTCGGAAAGCTGCTCAAGTTCTTAGATTAAAACGGGAAAATTTAAGGAAAATCGTAAAAAATATTATAAAACTACACCCATACAAATAAACGACGCATCAATTGTTAAGCGCAACAGCTATGGAGAAGCGAATACAATTTGCAACGCAGTGACCGAAATATTTGAAAACGGGGATCTTAACGAAAAACAAATTATTTTTATAGACGATGCCACTGAAAGTCTCCAATGGCCACCCTATTCACCGGATTTAAATCCTTGCGATTTTTTTCTTTGGGAGTATATGAAAGACAATTGTTATGCCCAAACACTGCAAACACTAGATGATTTGAAAATATCTGTTCAAAAATGTATTCAGGTCATTTCTCCATTTATGTTAGAATATGTTTTCCGTAGTTTTCGAAAACATTAATTATTGTGAAAATTCAGATGGTCATCATACCGAAAACATATATCACTAAATCACACCTATATCCGATTTTTCATTCTTTTCTATTATGTTTATTTTTATAAATTTATAAAAAATATTTTGTTTTGCATTACACGGCAATAAAATGACGGGTTTTCTTTACAAAATAGTGTTTAATTAATTTAATTCTGTCCACTTATTATAAAATAGCAGCTATTTAGTTTCAGCAACTTCCTAATGGTCACCTTGTACCTGTGGAACGAGGATTCCTAAGAATGTCGTGGGTGCAGGTGGCCGTGTATGCAAGAGTGTGATAGTTTCATTAGCACCTTGCTTCTGACCGTACGTTTTGCGCCACCGGTGAACAACGAAAAGCGATGATCCGCGATGAAGAGCGGTGAGAAGAGAGGCCGGTCCGAAATGCTTCGACTCCAGCCAATAGGATAGAAAGGTAAAAGACTTCATCTCCCCTCTTAAAGACTACTTTCGTGTACGCAAGTACACATACGTCCTTGCTCCGCGTCTTCGAAGGTACAACGCCCACGCAATCAGTTCTTTGGCGAACCTCCAACCTCGTGCAAGTGTAGGTGCTTTCAAGAGTACTCGAATCGAATTAAAATGGCTTTTCCAAGCTCACCATTATCCGTCGTCAAAATCTTCTTTGTGAAATATTATTGGGATTTCAGCCGTCAGGTCCCTTCGATAGCCCTTATTGATATGTTTTTTTTTAATTTAGGAGGGTGACAAAGTCGGTGGATGTTCAGCAACTCGGAAAGTGATAGGATATCGTGGATTTATTAAATCGTAAGTATGAACGAGAATAACAAGAAATCTAAAAAAACAGACTTATTAGACGAGAATAAAATAAATAAATAATAAACTTAATTCGTGATAATAAAATATTATATGTGAAAAATAAATTTCGACATTCACATTTTACATAGCATAGTGTAAATATTCCTTTTTTATTTAAACATATGTTATCGATTAAGTTTGCTTTTTTAAACTGATTATTGTCATTTTATAGAATACATACAAAACACAAACATTGTCGTTTTATGCAATTAAAATTTCGTAATAACTCTTTCTTTGTTAACTGGACGTCTAGAAGGCAAGATGTCGGCATAGACGATGTTGTTCGAAATTCGGCTGTGTCACATCCAGCCAACCAAACGGCCAGACGACAACATACGTTTTTTTATAAAAAAATAAATGCGAGAAAGTTATCTTTTCTCCTTATAGTGCCCAAATATAACATGTGACCGTACATTCTTTCACAAAAATATTTCTCTAACTATCGCGCACTAATATTCGGATAATAAAACATTAAGAATATCAAAAATTTATAAGATTTTTGAGAGATTGACTACATTTTCCTATTTATCAAATGCTTAACAGAACTGAGTTTTTATCACTATTCTTTTTTGCTCAATGTTTACTTTTTCTTTCAGCAAAGAACATTATGTACAAGAGGTAAGATTATTTAAAACTTACCCATTACTACAATAAACGCTAAGTTCAAGAATAAAACAACCCAATCGCTTAACAGTTTCCCTCAACTTCTTATAGATATTGTTCAAAATATTGTCCGAATTGGACTATCAAAAGACATAGTTGTGTCTCAAACCAAATGCACGTGCGAAGTAACGGGCTCGCGGCCGATCTTATGTATTCACGCGATGACACTAGTTGAACGCAGGCAAGATTTCTCGTTTAACTATAACGGCTGAATCAATGAGGTCCTGGATAGGCTCAATCGATTCATTGTGTTTATATTCCATAATAAAACTATTTTTACTTTTGCCTTATGTATTCAAGAAGTTGTACTATTTTAGCTCAAAGTTCGAAATTGTGAATTTACGCTTGAGAAACATCCAACAAATATCAATTTATTTCTCTTACTCCTTATAAGAAAGTGCCACGGCTCAGCCTAACTCGAAATCTTGATCTCGATACGAATTGTTGCCCATTTCAACTCTCTTGAATCTCGCGCAGTTTTCGCGATCGGCTGTCATTGTCGAGGTTAGACATTTTTATTTTGACAGTTTGTACATTCACAACACAGACTTCTGTATAATGCATTAGGCCACGTACTGCTGCTTATCAGATATGCCCAATCTTTATGTACAGAGTGTTTCAACAACAAACGACGAGTTGCTTGCCCAAAGGCGCGCAGGTACAGATGATAATTCCGGATTGGTCGATATAATCACTCACATCTTTCCAACGAAATTCTAATGTTCCTAGTTATCATGATTTCGGGTCCGCATCATGATCGGTTAGGAGCCGAGCAACATTGTGTATATAAAATATTTAAAAGTATAAATACGAAAAAGGTATGAGGATTAAATAGAATAATTAACCCTTAAATGCATGAATTTTTTTTATTACTGAATTATTTTTTTTAGGTTCATAGGTAGTCCCAGAAAATGAGAAAAATATTTAAAAAAATCTGAGGCATATGTTGAGCATTGCCTTTGTGCCTTTTGGATTATATATTTCGTTCTAAGGAAGAATTTGGTCTTCCACGTTTAGGTGTGCCTTTAATCTCGACAAAAAGGAAAAATAAATATGTTGCAAATTTGCAACACTATACATTTAAGGGTTAAAAATAATAAATAATTAAATAGAATAATTAAAATTAGTAAGTAGGTAAATAAAGCAACAAACTTTCCTCTTTCATATTTTCTTTATCATTTTTGACGTTGCCAACTTTGACAGAAGTTAAAGATTGCAAAAAGATGAAAAAGAAACAGTTATCCTCAAACAAATATGCAAAAGTATGAATCAACTACAAATGTAGCATAAATGAATCACAATTTAACTGACGACCACTTTTAAATATTATAAGCGGCAGAGATTTTATTTATCCTCTCTAAATTTCTTGAAGATTTACTCCTAATAAATGAAAGTATCATTGTGATCATAAGAGCGAATATTTTATTCATGCTAAAAGTATATTTCTCTCTGTATGCGAATGCATGTAGCAATAATTCATTAAAGTGGAAACATTCTTATTGCACGAGACATATATTTTACCAGCAGTTAAATAAAATACATAATTAATATATTGCTTATTGAAATTAAAAATAAAAATAAAATATAAGTATAATAATAAGATAAATATGAAGTAATTCCTAAATAAGTGTGCTTCTCCAGACCTTACATGAAAAACACGATAACGACATTATCTCGAAATTCTTCGTTGTTTTATAACATATTACTGATAATTGTCATTTTGATATATTTTTACACAACTATTTTATGATATAATTATATATAGGCAACGAAATTTACGAAATCGACAACTATCAATTACGTAATATAAGATAGTTGCCCTGGCGCAATTACATTTATGTTGCGTTTGCAGTTTATTCATATTTTTGCATATTTGTTTGAGGCTGATAACTGTTTCTTTTTCATCTTTTTGCAATTTCTAATTTCTGTCAAAGTTGACAACGTCAAAAACGATAAAGAAAGTATGAAAGAGAAAAGTTTATTGCTTTATTTACCTATTTACCAATTTTAATTATTCTGTTTAATCCCACGCTTTTCATATTTATATTTTTTAATATTTTATATATACAAAATGTTGCTCGGCTCCTAACCGATTATGATGCGGACCCGAAATCATGATAACTAGAACTTCGTTGGAAAAGTATACGACTATATCGACTAGAATTATTTAGACGCACACATCTTTGAACAGGCAACCCTTCGTAATGAGTCATACGTTGATGCAACATCCTATACGTAATTTGTACATAAGTTAGAGTGTATGTGCGAAATAAGAGCACAAAGAATAGTGCTGTCTTCTTGTACGACTATAGGTTATAAAAGGTTTAAAAAAAGATATTTTGCAGTCTTTATGGTTTATACATCGACATTCTTTTACCACAAAATGTCTTAACGGTATTTTCTTACAAAAAGCAGATCAATTAATATTTTAAAGTTTATACAGAAACTTCTTGTCACATGTTCTTGATCTTCCATTACGTGAATAATCTTTTACACTTCTCGTTCTTTTCAAATACAGATTGGATACAGAATCGGATGCTTCTTTTGAATTGCTATTTTTAAATTGTCTAATTGTTGACATTATTTGTCAGAGTTAATCGTTTGGCCAACAAAGAGCAACTTGAATCGTATTTATCAATTCCTGTTCAGATATCCTTATATGGGATTCAGTCCGGGGGGTTAGAGGAGCATCTGTTTTTGAGTAACCAGTGTCTACATCGATCATTCTATTATTGCTGTCAATGTTTGGTGCAAAGACCTAACTAGGTGAGTAGTAAATGTTTCAGCTTTCTTCAAATCGTTCACCGTCCAACTCTTGTCAGCTTTCCATAAAGATAGTGAAATTTCTTGGGGTTGTTTTATTTTCCTCGTCGCCCTCCACAATGAGTAGCCCTGTAGTCTTTGTGGCATCAAGATTACTTAAATAATGTTGAACCCCATTGTTTCTTTCATTTACAAGCATTATCTTGTGGTCTTTCGTTTCTAGGTTCAGTTGTTTTTTGATTTTTGGACATCTTGTTCTCTGCCACAATTTACTTATTTTCCTATTTTTGGCAATTTTTTCCCTGATATTCTGTGAGCATTCATAGATACAACTAGTCTCAGCAGGTTCAGGAGTAGCTTCCCTGCTGCAGCCTGCTACACACAATCGTTAAAGTACTGTACTACCTCCATTAGTTTATTGTCATTATCTGCGAGCATATCAATGTTTAGAATGGTCGATACAAGTTCGCGGAATAGACACCAGTCCGTCCTCTTATTGTGGAGTCTGCAGGGATACTCTTTAAGTAAAACTTGGCTGCACAAGGTAATTAGAACAGGAATATGGTCAGACAACAGGTCAAAGTTAATTTTACAATCGATATATTGGTTGGAGATGCCCTTGACAACTACAAAGTCAATGAGATCAGAAACTCTATTTTTGTCCGCTGGCTAGTAAGTGGGTTGTCCAGTAGAAATTACTTTGAAGTTCAATGCATTAATTGTATGGTATAGCTCGCACTCTTTTGGTGTAGTTAGCTTAGACTCCCAATGTATATGCTTGGCATTAAAATCTCCGCCTCCAATGAAGCGCAGCCCAAGTAGTTCGAATAGCGTTTTGTAATGTTCTTCCTTATTGCTAAATTTAGGTGGGCAGTAAATCGCCAAGAGTGTAGCAGAACCATTCCAGTTCGTAACGACTATATTTGTGGCTTGGATGTGATTTTCTCTTAAGGACTTTGCTGCATGGTGTCTAATGTTACCTTTAATTATGACAGCTGACCCGCCATGTGCAGAGCCACTAGGGTGCATAGTATGGTAAAACTTATATTTTGACATAGAAAAAAGTTTTTATTAGTGAAATGGGTTTCAGTTATCAGCATAACATCAATGTCATTCATCTTTATGAAGGTTTTTAGCCCAAGCGCATGCTTGGCTAGCCCATTGGCATTCCACAAGGCAATTTTTATTAAGTTGAATGTAACTACATATTGACAACTAAGTTTGTTATTAAATTTGTTATCTTGTTCATCTGGTTCATTAGTTCCTTGATTAATGTCAGCATTTCATCATTTGTTCTATTGCCGTCTTCTTTGACTTCCATAGTCTTATTGTTCGTTTGTGATTTTCCCTTGCATATGATATCCCCGGAGTACCTGGTTCATCTTTAACTTACTTATATTATTCTCCGTATTTTTTTGGAAGGTTTCCTGTACCATATTTCTCGCCCTAAGTGGGGGAAACTTAGCTTTTTGAAGTAGTTTATATACGGTGCAACCCCCAATTTACAAGATAGTTGCCTTGACAAAGCACACACTCAATATTATCAGATCTGATCTTCCTAGGGCAACTTACTGTTGGATGATCTTCAGCGCATTTTACGCGCCTAGGTTTCCTGTAGCAAAATTTTTTCATATATCCATAGCGCTGGCAATTTGCACACTGAGGAATTTCTCTTCTTGCTCGAGGTGGTTCAAAAATTACTCGGCAATACAAAATGGATGTGATATTATAAATATTTTTATTGTTAGGCCCAGGTTTCAAGTCTACTATAAATATAAGCAACGGTACCTTTGTTGTCCTATGCTTTATATTCCATAAGTTGTCCACACTATGTCCTAAATCTTCTAACTCTTTTTTAATGTCATCTGGATTTTTTGTAAGGTGTATTCTTTAAGATAAGGGTATTCTTTAAGATAACTTTAAAGCTCCTATCTTGTTTTAGCTTATATATGTGAAATTCTGTGTTTTTAGTTTTCAGTTCTCTGACTATTGTAGTGTAGGCTTCTATGGTCTTTGGTTGAATTTTAACCTGATCGGCCCTCAAAACTTTTATTTCATAATTACCATGTGCTTTGCAGTTGAGTAATTCTATAAGAGGCTGGGTGTTGCTGGCTCCATCAACAAATATGGGCGGAGATTGGACTGGTTTTTCTTTGGGTATTTCAGCTTCATCATTTGCATCATCCAGAGCTTCAAATCTATTCAACGTTTTGATTGGAGCACTTAGCCAATTAACTTTTGCTTGCTTGAGAGTTTTAGTGGTCTGCTCTGGACTATTTCTTGGAGTCTTCTTGGTGTCTCTCTTACTAACTTCTGTCCACAGCAGACTCCGTCCTTCTTATAATTTATTAATTCTATTAATTTATTAATTAAAAAAGAGTGAAAACTATATTAGTAAAAACACTAGTATATAAGATTCTTTATTCACTAGATAATTATAAATTCACAAAGCTTTCATGTAATATACACAACTAAGTTTTCCAAACTGCATTTTAACTTTGCATCTCTATATAATACTCTTTATTATGAAACAAAACTTTAAGTATTTCATTGTGAGTATAAATTGCACGCTTGCAGAAATATTTATAATATATTATAACGTACTATGTTGTAGTTTTTTTATAAATTTCTTTCTGATAATAAAAATATACCATATATAAAATGTTTATCGTTAGTGTCTCATCCGCTATATATTTATAATTTAGGTCAATGTGAACAAAAAAGTATCTTGTATCATTTTACAAATAGTAAAAAGTCTTGTATCATTTTACAAATAACCATATATATTTTTGAATTATTAATTAAAAAAGATAGAGGAAAACAATCACGTCCTCCGCCATTTGTATCTTGCCGCTAATCGCATCGCGCACAATTATTTACCCATTTTCTTTAATTAATAACTTAAAAATGTAGTTGTTTGCAAAATGGTAAAGGACTTTTTGCTTACATTGATCTACATTTTAAGTATATGATAGATGAGACACTTATATAGCGACAAATATTCTATAAAAAAATATATGTAATATTATACACACAAATTTCATATGCTTGGCAAATTCTCCTTGCTAATGCACAGATGATAAAAGGAAATTCGATATGTTATGTATCCTAATTAATTTAATTTACAAATATATTATTTCATGAAAATCGTGTGCATTATTTATAAAATTTATGATTTTATGTTCCTATTCTCTTAAAAAAACTTACTATATAAGCTTATAATCACAAATATGGGATCAAATATATACTAATAGTACCAACACTATCTAGAAGAATATATTCTCCTTTATCTTATATTCATATAAATCTTATAAACATAAGAGTTCATAATGCAGGTGGTATTTGTCATAGAGTATACATATATTACATATGGTACTATATATACATATACTCTACAATGATTTACATAGTACTATACATACATAATTGCTATTAATTATGTGTAATATATCCAATCCTACCCTAAGCCACTGGGAAAGGAAAAAAGAAAACAAAAATATACATATCATTTGCTAATCTTTTTGCCAAATATGTGTCAATGAAAATCCATGAAACCAAAAACAATAGTGATCAGTCAGAAAGACTTTTCGTTTAGAAAAAGTCGCACAGAAAGAGTCCATGTTTTTAATCCACGTTTCTGGTCCACTTGAAAACCGCTACAGTTTCATATATATTTTCTGCTGCTTGGTCCTTATCATATTCCTCTTTCAAGTAGAACATTTTAAGGCTCTCCTGCATGTAACACTCCAAGACGTCCCATTTTTCAAAAAGCTTAAGGGAATTTTTTATCGGATCAACACATAAACTTTCCCCTATATGAAAAGAAAAATCAATGATATATTCTGTGAGTATAAAAATATTTTAATTTTTATAAGATCAAGAAGTCCGATACAAAATTAATCCTCCGTCGGCAATATGGAGATTTAAAAGATAGCCGATTTTTTAATTTTATTGAATTTCAGGATAACTGGGGATAGCAGAATTCGATGGATTTTATAAATCCTTACAAATTTCTTTTTGATTTTCAAAACCAGAACAAGTTAGCTTACAGCCCAAATCGAGATCTGGCCTACCACTCTCTTCATATGCGTGGTGACGCACACTAATTATACACAGGCATATGGGACTATAGTTTGAAACCCATTTCGAACGGCTATTATTTTTGAGAGAGGTTTTCGAGGCAATAATACTCTTTCGGTGATTTGCCAGACTTCGGAGAGGAGACACAAGCGTACGAAAAATTGGTTGGTTCTGCTGAGGATCGAACTAAGGATCTCTGGCATACCAGACTAGTACGCTGTCTGTTACCGCGACGCTCGCGCTCAAGAAAACAACCTTATAATGATAATTTTATAAGATTTGAAATGAATTAATTGTAAGGTTTGAGCGCGAGCATGGCATAACAAACAGCGCACTGGTCTGCTATACTAGCAGTCCCGGATTCGATCTCGGTAGAAACCAAAATATTTACGCTCGTGTCTCCTCTCGGAAAGAAGTGGCAACCTATCAAGAGTACCTTTGCCATGAACATCTCTCTAGAAAATTTGCTGTTCGGAACTAGCGTTAAAACAGTAGGTCTCACATGCCCATGTATAATCCGCGTGCGCACCACAAGCATGTAAGAGAGGTCATCACAGCCTAGCCACGGGCAAAGGACTAGGAAGAAAGTTCGGTTTAAAAATGTTATCTCCTTAGAGATACAACTGTGAATCCGCAAGATGTGAAAAACGATATTTTAACCACATATTATAATTAATTTCAAATTTTATGAAAATTAAAGATTTAATCAGAACTTTTCAACTGAAACTGTTCGGAAAAAATATTTAAAAATATTCAGGAACACTCGGAAATATTCAGAAATTTTCATTCTTTTTGTCTGAATTTTTCTGAAAAATGTTCTAATTAGTATAAAAGATGGGAAACTTTCTGAAAAAATCTTAAAATTTTCATAGAAATTCTAAGAAATAATATGAAAAATTTTTAAATATTTTTTCATCAGGGAGATCTTCAAAATCTCAGATTGCTGACGAAAGGAATTAAATTATACGTTGTCGCCGGAGGATTAAACATGCTATTTTATAGATGGACATTCTTATACAATACAAAACTATGACAAAAAATTTTACAATGTAGATAGAAAAATTTTTCAAATTGTTTTACAATTTATATTAAAATAAATAAAGATTGTGACAAACTTTTTTTTTGTATAATTTTGCAACGAAAAAATACTAATGTATAAATATAGACACATGTTAAGACTAATGTTTAAACATATATTTATATACAGGATGTTTCAAATAAGCAAATAAGTACAAACATTTCAAAAGTAAAACGGTTTCGTGAAAAATGTTTCAAATGAAAATTATTTGGCATCAAAGGGAATATCAAACTATGCAAACTATGTGTTGTGAAAACTTAGGACATGATTCTACCTCACGACTACACGGATACATACTATATATATGTTAGTAATAGCAGCGAGTTCACTGTTAAGGGGTCCACGTTCCAAGTTTTCACAATACTGAAATTATGACATATATATAACCTTGTACATATTTGTTATGGTCACATCGAATTGTTTAAATGAAAATGTGATTTTTTTAACACAAGTCAAATGCATATAAATATGTAATATGACTCGATTATCATTTTATATAATCGATTTGTTATGTAAAAAAATTATATTCTATTTAAACAATTCAAATATTTTTCACCGAATCATTTTATTTTTAAGATGTTTGTATATATTTTCTTATTTAGAATACCCTGTATATAAAATAATATATAAAATAAAATTTACACGCGCGCACACACACACATGTAAACATACATTTATATATTATTTTAAATATATATTTGAAGCCGTTTAGGTGCAAACTTTTAGCTGCAACCGTTTAGGTGCAAACTTTTAGCTGCAACCGTTTAGGTGCAAACTTTTAAATTATATTTGACTTTAAGATTGCTGAATTTTCATTACATTACAACTCACCATAGCTAAATGAACCAGTATCTAAATTTGTTTTGATTTCACTCAACACTTCCTGAATGAAATCTCGTTCACAAAGTGAATGACCAACCAACTTTCTTAAGTTAAAGGCACTGCATATGTATGTGTCGATTAATGGCCGTAATATTGTATGCAGAAACTCCATGCGCGTGGAGTGTTCCGGCATTAAGCTCAGCTAAAAACATAAAATGATATGCACACAAATATGAAATACGATCGCTTTATCCCACAAAGACAAAATTACAAAATAATTTGTATTAATTTTTCTTTGTACGAAAAAAGTTAATATAAAATATTTTATATCAGTAATGTTTATATTAATTATTAATTGGCATTATTTTTTATGTTAATGACAATGTGATATTTTTTGTAAGTCTTTGTGCGAAAATTCTAAATTTATATTTAGAAGAAATTTGAGAAAAAACTTACTTTATATTGAACTTTTTGAACTTTCTGTTCCCTATAGTATTCTTCGTCTGAACTATCGTCGAAACTTTTTGCATATCTTTTGCTCCACAGTTCCTCTTCAAGATAAGTTTCCTATATGAAAACCGTTATTTTTTATAATAATTTAGATGATATATTTGGTTTGTTGAAATGCCATACCTCTTTCTGAGTGATAATGCCCGTATATGATAAATTTTGTATCGTTTCGACAACTACGTCTCTCAATTCCTGGCAAGGTCTGCAGAAAATAAACTCATACCTCAGAATGTCGCATAATTTGAGTGCTCGTTCGATCAAACTATGTTGATATATTGTAATATTGTTTTCGGCAATTGCGACTGGATCATTAATCTCAGATTGCAATTCAGCATACAAAGCAGTTACTGAAAAATATAATATCGAGTATGTCACAAAATTGCAGTAAGACATGTTAATTGTTGGTTATGTCTTACTTATTATGCTGTCCATAACGTAGTGTACCAACATGGTGTTGCTATAGTAGGAGAGCTCGATTACGTTTGGTAGGGTCAACATGGGACGGATTGCAATGATGGATTCGACGGACTGACCGTCCACATCTGTAATCTCCTGTCGCTGTCGTGTTACTAAATCAGGACCTAAGATATCTAGCTGTAAAAGATACAAATGAACAAATTTATCTCTCATCAATAAAATTTTGCTTATTTTATCTGTTCCCTGCTAACTACTAACCGCATGTTTAATAATATCAATGCTCTCTCCACAAAACGCCACATCCTTGTTGCTTCGTTCCAACTCTTGTCGTATCAAATCAAACGCCTTAATTAATTTGTCTAACGTACAACCGTCTCTAAATCTACTTAATAGTAAAAATGCAACAACATTAGTTGACATGATGGGCGTGGATTTAGATGAATCTGAAAAAAATATGATTGCAATAGGAGTCAGATTATTAGATTTTTTTAAACCAATTAAGAACAAAATTCTTTTATATAGAAAGGAAAGTCTACGATCATTAAGTTTCTACACATGCGTTAGATAGTAATATATAGTCTGTGGGCCAGTCTAATATTGTAAGACATCAAAAGACACAGTCTCGAGCCAAATGCACGCGTGAAGCAACGAGCTCGCGGCCAACTGTATGTATATTTACGCAACGAAACTAGTTGAACGCAGGCAAGATTTCTTGTTGCAGTACTTTCATATACATCAACAATCACTTTCGACTACGTTGAAACAGCACTACTAACCTCTATTAGTCAACAGCGAGAATTAATTTAAGTACCTAATATAATAAGATCAGTAAAGAGAATTGTTTTATGCTTATAAAATACGATGGGTTAGAGATGGGATCTTTTCTATTTTTTTATAACAATGAATAATTCTGAAGTAAATTCAATTCAAGGCAACCATTTATCAGATATCGTGTTCCACACTTAATCGTACAGTCTGTACTTTGTATTGGAATAAAAATATCACATTTAAAAAAAACTTTATTTTCCTAATAATATAGATTAAATTTTTAATGTGGAAAACTATATATATATAGGATATTCGAAAAATTCGTTTCAAATTTCGCGCGTTCCGCGTTGCTATGGCATTCAGTGAGAAATAAAGCGCTTCAGCCGATTTGGTGTTTGATAACAAATATTCCCGGATTTGTGAGCCCCCCAAGAGAAACTTGCAAGTCTTCCTAAATGCAACTATTTCGGCAGAAATCAGGTGGAAGGATGAAAAAGCAAAAGGTTCACTTTCACTACGTGATGTTGTATTGTTTCCAGTGTAGCTTCACAACTTCACAGACCCTGAATGAGATGTCCTTTGTATATGGAGATGCCTGCCATCATCCATCAGACAGTTTGAGAGTGGTATCGAAGGTCCGAAGCTGACTCTTCATCCAAAGAAGTTTCTTCTAAACATCTGGTGAGATTTTAAGAGCATGATGTATCATGAACTTCTTCAGCCGAACGGGACAATCAACGCGGCGAAGTACAGCTTCTAATTGGACGAACTGAAGGTTGACGAAGGCTGCCATCGCACGGAACCGCCTGAATTGACCAACAGGCTTGGAGTTGTCTTTCACCATGACAATCCCAGACCTCACGTCACGATGTTCATGCGTAGGAAGCTGCTTCCTTCGAATGGGACATTCTTCTTCATCGTCCATATTCTCCCGATCTTGCCCATTTGACTACGATTCCTTTTTTTGAAAAATTTCTTCGGGACAAAAAATTCGGGCTTTGAAAACCCTCCAAAATTCGCCTCAATCAATTCCTCGCCAGGAAGAAACCTTCGTTTTGAATCAAGGACATCATACAGATACCCAAAAGATGGACCAAAATCATTGAATAAAGCGGTACATATTTCTTTCAATAAAGTTACTCCTTAAATAAAATATTGCGTCCTAAACTTTCATAGAGGATTTGAAACGAACTTTCCGAACGACTTAATAGATAGTGTTTGGAGAAGTGTTAAAAATTATTCAGAATTCTTCAGTTTATTTCTGAATTTTCCTAAAAAACGTTTCAATTCGTATAAAAAATCTGAAACATTTTGAGAAAATCTTCAGATATTTAGATACTTTGAAAAATAATATTAAAAATTCTGAGATATTTTTTTACCAAGATATATATTTTTTATATTTTTTATATATTAATTTGGCAGAAAGAGAGAGAGAGAGAGAGAGAGAGAGAGANAGAGAGAGAGAGAGAGAGAGAGAGAGAGAGAGAGAGAGAGAGAGGAAAAATCATAATTAACACTTTGCAGTCCGCGGCCCATCCGAAGGCATAATACGCAAGTAGCCGCGCTTATTTGGTTGATTTTCTTCTTATACAAATGTTGATATCTAAAAAACTATTGAACCTAGCGTATTCAAACAACTTTCATCGTGAAGTTCATTCTTTTCTTTATTATTAAACACTATAAAAGTTAACTTTTCTGTGAAAGCTTTACTTTCTGAGACCACCAATATCATGGTCTATTTTGTGCTGGAAAAAAATCAAACATAAATATAATCGACTTTTTAAGCGCATAAATTATATCAAGAGGATTAATAAAAGAATAGAAAACATACTCCTCTTCTCGTTTACATGCGCAAATATGTAACACAAACTCGTTTACTTGCAAACATTGTTTTTTTCTCCGCGGATATAAATTAATATTCTCATCGTCTGATGATTCTGACAAATTCGTCGAGGAATTTTCGATCAACTTGAATCGAAAAACTAGCTCTAAAAGAACCATCCTAACACTTGGAGCGATTGTCAATTGTTTTGACATAGCTACGAATCGCTATTCATCTGTTTTGCATGTTGCCAGTTGCTTAAAATCGCATTTGTTTCGATTTATAGATAAAATCAATGTTGTCAGGTCGCGACGGCACAGTGCCATCGACGGACCGCAAAGTGTTAAAAAATAATAATTGTATAGCCAAAAATAATGATTTCATCATTTTAACTAACCGTATACAATGTGTCTGGCAATTCTGTCTACTAACTGACGGTGCTCCTCGACAACGATGTCTGTACCGTAAATAGACGTACTCGATATGGAGGATTTTAAAGATCCTTCCGATAAAGGTTTTATAATCGCTTTGTTCTGTTGAGCTTGGAAAGTCTTCACCATTTCCTGCCAGGAATCAGAACCTTTTATATTATTTATTCCTGTATGTTATGAATTTTTTTAAACACAAAAAAGAATATCTTTTACCCTAAGAGAAAACGGTTGGCAGAAATCAATCTTGACGATACCATAATGACCTCTTAAAGTCGACCACATGGCCTTGATCGTCGATGCAAAAGTTTCCATTTTTTTCGGTTGCCCTAATTGTTCTCGAACAAAATTTCCATCTACTAATCGTTCATAATTCATTGCTACAGGTATCAACAATGCATCTTCAATGGTACCCTCCATGTACGCATCAATAATGACGCTCAAAATACCACCTTTCGGCATACAAGGCTTGCCAGTTCGAGTGCGGCCACCTTCCACGAAAAGTTCCATGTTGTGTCCAGCCCGTAAACTCTCCATGATGTATGTTTGAAGAATTGTGCGATAAAGAATATCTTTACGTCCTATCACTGCATCCATACGACGTTTGATGAAAAAGGCACCCAGACCTCTTAAAAGCCACCTGTCAATTATACATAAACAAAGAATTAAAATAATTAAAAATATATAAAAAATATAATTTTTTCATTGTTGGGAAAAATAATAAGATTATTTCAAAGCAGATTTTTCGAATTTCATGCAAGATAAATTTTTTATTGCAGTAGGTTATATTATTTATTAGCGCGATGATTGATTACGAATTATACTTACTAATTTAAACAAAACATTAAAATCGAAAAGTATATTTAAAATTTATCGAATTAATAAACATGAATTGTACAGAAACTTGTGGAAGTCAGATATATAAGCGCGCCAAATGCGCGTCACCACGCATTTTGCTTTTCGAAGTTAATCGCCTTAGACCACACGCGATAGAGCATTCATTGTAGAAACAAGTCTCGAACAAAGCAAGACACGCCTTGTATCGTTTTAATAAATCTTTCTTTATATCTGTTAATCGCTTATTCCATCCAGACCACGCAATTGTCTTCTACATTATTTAGAGATGGTCAATGTTGAAGATCTCTTATCAGATCACATATCCGTACTGATGACAATAAACCATACGATCATACGTAGAAAAAAGAGACACATGCTCACTAATAAGCACATCGATTAGGATAAATTCAGAATGGAAGTGGATAAATCAATTCAGTTGAAAGTGAGACTTAAAATCACGGAAGAACTAAACGCACAAGCGCAAAACTTTATAGATAAAATTCATAAAGCTGCGAGCAGCTCAACAACTCCTAAAAATACATTGGCTCAAGAAATTTGCTACCCTACAGAGATCAGAGAAATGATCAAAAAAAGAAGAAAGGTACGCCGAAGCTGGCATCTATTTCGGAATCTGGAGGATAAGAAATCGTTTAACCGCATTAGTAATCAGTTGACTCAAATAATCAAGGACTTCAATGACAAAAATTTTAAAGCATATTTGGAAAATCTCTCTGCTGATATGGAAACGGAATATTCCTTATGGAAAGCAACTCGTAAATTCAAACGACCTCTTTTCGAAATTCTCTCTCTTAAAGACGAAAATGGAAGCTAGGTATGAAGTGATAAGGAGAAAACAGAACTATTTACTCGTTACTTGCCAACGGTGTTTCAAACCCACGACAATCGAGGATAGTACCGAACAAGTCATATAATAATAATATACAGATCAAATATATAACATCCAAAGAGATAGCACAAGAAATTGACAATAATATGAATCCCAAAAGAGCACCTGGCATTGATGAAATCTCACCTAGAATACTAAAAGAATTATCGAGAGAGAGAATAATAACGCTTACGTACATATTTAACGCATGTTTACGACTTAAGAATATGCCTGACTGTTTCAAAACAGCCTAGATCATTATGCTCAGGAAATCAGAGAAACCAAAGGAAGAGGTATCTTCATATAGACTAATATCATTACTACCTATGACATCTAAGCTATTTGAAAAACTGCTCCTTAAGCGTCTAAAGCCATTGTTAAGTATACCGGATCATCAATTTGGTTTTCGGAAACACTTTCGACCATAGGCCAAGTGCATAGGGTCACTTCGGTCATAGAAAAGGCGTTCAAAGAAAAGAAATGTATATATCATATTAGTTATATTATAAACGATTACTCACCCGAAAAACGGGATTCTCAAATTGTCCCCAGCCGCAATTAACGGATTCCTCATATTATTTACGACCATAATGAAACTGATCATTATATAATCCAAATGACTGCGATGTAAGGGCAAAAACACAAGCGGTAGGCCAGTGTCATTTGTCTTCTTCAGTAATTCTACTTGAGAAGGTAAGACGATGGCCGATTGTATGAAACTAGGAAGTAATTTATACAGCAGCCATGCGACTATCTTAAGAAGGATGTCACTACATCTGCTTTCCATCTGCAGTAATATGTTTTTGGCTTTGATTTTTGCCTTTGCAAGTGCTTTCTTCTCGTTACAATTCTCATTGTTAGCTATCTCACAAGCAGATAAATTGATAACTTCTTTCAATTTTTCATTATTCAGTACCTACAATAGTAGTAATCTGATAATAAGTTCAACAAAGTCAATTATTTGCGTAAGAACTTCAATATTACATTAAAACTTACTGTTTGTGTGACCATTGGATAATCGAATCTCTTGAAGTTAGAGACTTGTGATACATAATTGAATACTTTTGAGAAAAATGTAGAACCTGATTTCACCACTAATATATTCAAACCGAATTGCTGCCGCTGCTGTTTAGTCACGGCGCTTACTAATGAATCCTGAAAGGTAGATTGATATTAGTATATTACGCAAAGGTATATAAAACCTGTAAACAAAAAAGACAAAATGATGAAAATACCTAATATATACACCGAAAGTAGATAACTTCTACAAATTATGTTACTTATTTTATACGTTTGCTATTTCATTTTACAAACCCTCATCACAGTCCACTCTGTATTTTTTATATAATAGTGTAAAATAAGCTTAACTCGTTCATGTGGAAAACGAGATTCTTAATGCATAAAAAGATTACCGCTGTTAGATATGTGTGATGCTGGTAGCAAACGTGTTACATTTCTTATTAACTTACATTTTTTGAATATTCACGAACAATCATAATACGCAATCACCGTAATAAAAAACCACATGGTTCTTTATATATTTCTTTTTCACCAAAACATCGACTGTGTTTATTATCATTGACTATATTTATTATCAATATGATCACACATAAAATGTATCGTTAGTATTACTCAATTGATTTCATCTATGATCATACAGAGTGCGTCAGCTAAATCCGGACAAAATAAACAATGTATTTGTTTATTTATTTTATTTTAAACAATGTATTTGTTTATTTATTTTAACAAAAGTTTACTGGTCAAAATTACATAAAACCTTTTTTCGTGTCATTTGAAAAACCATTATAGACAAAAATTACTCAATATAACCACCGTCTGCCGCAATTACTGCCTCGATCCAGGGCCTGAAACGATTGCACGCCAGCTGGTCCATATTGAAGAATGCTGCTTCAATAGGGGCCTGGAGAGATACCACATTAGGATGTCTCGACTTGTTAGTGACCCTTTCAATCACGCTCCACATGTAATAGTCCGGATTTAAATCTGGATTATTCAAAGGCCAAAACTCTTTGCTCCAAAATATGTCGACGTTGACTTTTTTCATTCTAGCAGCCTCAGACAGCATCTGTCATACCTTTATGACGTACGACTTGTAACGTAGGTCCTATTCGGCTATTCGGCACATAGCCTCACTCACACCCAAAATTGTCGCCAATTTTCTGAGAGACTGCTCTGGATCTTCTACGATCAGCTCTTGGGTTCTTTGGACAACTTCCGGGGTCCTTACCGACTTCTCCCTTGTATTTGCTCTTCCTCGACGAGTTTGCGGAACCTTCTTCGGACTTCTCCGAAGCCTTATATTTAGCGGAAACTTCGTAAACTGTCGATCTCGGATATTTGAAGAAAATTATTTCGGCCGGCATATGTCCAACGCGAAGACTTTCAATAATCGCCGCTCTTCGGTTATATTCCATGGTCGATCTTGACTACTCAGTCATTTTGAAGTTATATTCGTTCATAACATTGTTTTAGCTTACTCAAACACAAATATCAACTTAGCAATGAAGTAAAATATGGCAGAAAATTGAAATTGAAATTTGTCCGGATTTAACTAACGCACTCTATATATATCTTTTACACACAGCTATTTTATAACTTTATCTGTCATCGAATATTTGAAATGACTAATTAGAGTGGGAATTATAAAACTTACAAATTCATCTATAGTATTGTTATAATCGCATACTTGTAACTTACAAATTAAAACTTATTAACAAAAAAATACAGAGAGCGCCTCATTGATTTTGATCTCTTTGCACGTAGTGAATCTACATAAAAAGCGTCCAAAATACATGACAAATTTATTTCCACGTGTTAAATGAGAAAAAATAAAAAAAAAAATTGTAACAACACAGATCGATCTTATGTTCTTCCTACTGTTATTTATTACTAGTCTTGCTACTATTGACTGCGCACGCGGCACTACTTAGCTAGCTTCCTTTCTGTCGGGTTCTTGGTGCAAACTATTGAACACTTAAAATTTTAAACATTAAAAACTACTATTTAGAAGGCGCATTGGACAAAATGCTCAAACACGGATTTACTTATTTTTAATGTAGATTCATCAAGCACAAGAAGATCAAAATCAGTGAGGCGTTCACTATGTCCTCTCTTTGCAACTATAATCCAAAATATTTATACGAGAATAAATATTTATCGATGTCTTCTTCCTTTATAATAAAGCTCGAAAGTCACTGCGGAAATTCGTGCGCAAGCAACTACAAAAGAAGTTCGGCAAACTTTTAGAAGCTGAAGGTGAGCTTTATGGTGCTGACATAGCAGATTAGAGATAAGATCATTTTATAAAAAAATGTCATTTGGAATTTTCTTTTGTTTTTCTCAAAATCATGTTTTCCAAGACGGGTGTAAATTTTTCTATGAAACAAATAATCTGATCGACTCCATTTTTGGCAGGAATATTTTTAAAAAGATTATCTATCGTATAATGTACGATTTTTTAAATATATTAATCTGTTTATTTATAACAAATTTTTTAAGTTCTTATTTTAAGATTTTTTTTTTTTTTAATCGAGTTGCTTCCCCATATTTCTCGACAAAAGTCTTACACAATAGCTACTATATCTGTTTACAAGAAAATATTTTATTTTTTGATTTCAGAACGCCTCCGCCCCCGGAATTACACCCGTCCGATCCCGCCACGACAAGGGAACTTTACGGAAATTGTTCTATAGCTTAAAATTTTAGTCAATCTCCTTAAAAATGTGCAAATTTGTAGTTTAAATATTGCATATCATACCCATAAAATATAAATTAATTTTACTGTAGTTAATTTAAAAAAAAAAAAATCTTAAACTTGTGCTTATTTTAGACCCTATCAGGGTCTAAGGAATCAGACCCCTTAAATGTCGATGAAAAGCCGATCGAAAATTGCTGACAATAAATTTGACGGCATATAGACACAAAAAACTTACTCTGGAAGTAGGAGTACAAGTATAACAGCAGTAGCGTAAAAATGAGGTTTTTTGCTTCATCGTAGGCGTCATAGGTTCAGTCTCTTTGATTTTGAACAATGAACTCTGACGTATCTTTCGCGACTGTTCCTTTTCGTGGATCTTCCTTCTCTGGAACTGTTCTCCAGCTCTCCGGAGACCTGTCGATATGTTTCAGACTTAGACAAAGAAAGTTTATTTACGACGTATTTATTTGCACATGCCAACACGTTTTACATTTTTGTTCCTCACTGACTTAAACTTTTAGTCACCCAAAATTTGGAATTTCCGATGCTAATCTTACATAACATTAATAGAACATCTGGGATTCTTCTTATTAAAAATATTAAAAAATACTATTTCGATAGTTAATTACTTGAGGGCTATGGCGGGGGCTATAAGGACTATATCCACAGAGGCGCTAGAGGTAGTCCTCAGTGTATTCCCTCTGGAGATAATCATCACCGGAGCGGCAAATACTACAGCATATAGACTGAAATGTCAAGGGAAATGAAAGAACATCTGATTGGAGCATACTAGGCTCAGATGGTTGCAAGAATATCTCCTCATTTTAAAACAGGACAAATGATCGAAAAAATATCTGTTGGACAAAGGCTTCAAAAGGCTTCAAAACTTGTACCTAGAGTACTTGACTAGAGAAGACTGGCTAAGGCTATGCCGAGCAAACAATCACAACACTAGTTAGTGGTTCACAGACGGTTCAGGATTAAATAATTGAGGATAGATAACACCACTGCGAAAGCTTACATTAATAGAATGGGAGAAATACGATATCCACAGTTGAACACTATAGCTAGACATATTTGGCAATGGTGTGAGAAGAGAAACACATAGATTTTTGCGACTTATATTGCATCTAGAGATAATATAGAAGCAAATAAGGGATCACGTATTGCTAAGATACAGAGTGGGAATTAGCACCATGGATTTTCGATAATATTACTAAGGAATTCGGACAGCCAGAAATTAATTTATTTGTGTCGAGGACAAGTGCGAAATGCGAAAAGTTTTGCTCAGAGAGATCCATTGCATAGAGATCCAGAGTCATAAGCTATAGACGCTTTCACAATAAATTGGAAACTATATAAATCTAACGCATTTCCGTCATTCGCGTTGATATTACAAATATTGAGAAAAGTACAGTTAAATCAGGCATAGGGCATAATGGTAGTTTCGAACTGAAAAACACAATCATGGTTTCTATTATAGAAAATAATGTGAGTATGTCTACCACTTTATTACGGACCGGATAAATCTATCTTACTGTCTCATTGCAGGATACTTCAACATCTGCTAGCGTTAAAATTAGTACTAATGGCCGGAATCTTACCAGGGAAGCGTTCAGAAGACAAGATATTTCAGAACAATTGAAAGAATTAACTATATTTTGTATTGGCAAAAGATATGATGCGATCAACCCGAAGATTAACCAAGTACTTTTATGGTTAACGGAAAAATATGAGAATAGAGCTTCGTATAGAATAATTAATACTGCTAGATCGCTCTCGCTCTTCTCGCTCTGCGGTGAGAAAATAAGCGAAAACCCGATTATATCAAGACTAGTAAGGAGAATCTTAAATAAGAGATCAAGCAAACCTAAATACGATAAGATATATGATCTAGAGCCAGTTCTAGGAAAACTAGAGAAGTATTATCTATAAGAAGATTTAGATATAGTAAAGCTGATCAAGAAATTGATGGTTCTTTTGGCTATAATTATTACATAACATAAATAAACGTTGCACTCCATCAAGATGAAGAACATTAGGAAAACTCAACAAGGATATGAAATTAAAATATCAGACGTAATAAAGACTACGTGCCCAGAAGCATTCTAGTCGTTGCTGGTGTTACTACGGTTTAATAATAAGCCAAAAATATGTATGGCGAGAATGTTAGAAGTATACATAGCAACTATAGAAAAGGTTCGCGGAGGAAAAAAATCTTTATTCATCACAACCAAAAGACCTTATAAAGAAACAACTAAGGGCACAATTAGTCGATGGATTCAATCCTTTTTATTTAAATGCAGTGTAGGAGAAGAGCTCGCCCCACGTTAGGCACGCTTTAACGTCTGCCACGTGGAAAAAAGGGGTAGACATAACTGTTATTAAATGTTTAGTAGAGTGGTCGGAACGATCACGGACGTTTGATAGATTTTATAACCGTCCAATCGTTAATAAGAGAACGACATTCGCTGAGACAATAATAGCACAGAGTTATATAATACATAAATTATATATACGGGGTCTTTGAAAAATATGGAAACGGTCAAATAACTCGTCAGGGATGCATTTTAGAAAAAAAAAATGTTACAAGGGAAGTTGTTGGGTTTCAAAAAACCTATCTAATGGTTAAGGTCCATTTGGGCCCGGACCTAAAACTTGGGCCCTATGAAAACCAAATAGATTTTTTAAAATGGCAGTTGGATCAGGCTCCAAATTTGGGCCTCACTAGATCCAAATCCTCTAAAGGCAGGAAGTCGAATAACTCGTCAAGGATTGTATTTATGAAACAAAATGTTAAGGGGAAAAGTTTTTAGGTTCTAAAAAGTCTGATTGATGAGGTACATTTGGTTCTGGGCCCATTTTGTTCTGGTACTATTACGCTGCAAAGTTGGGCTAGTCTCAACATTTAGGCCTTGCGTAGTCTAATTGGGGGCTTGACCCAACTTAAACTATATATTTGGAAAGAAAAAATCGTCAGGAACACGAATCAGCTAAAAAAAAAAACTGATATTGCCATTTAAAAAATCTACTTGGTTTTCATAGGATTCAAGTTTCGGACCCGGGCTCAAATGGGCTCAAATGGCCTTAAACATTAAATAGGTTTATTGAAACTCAACAACTTCTCCTATAATATTTTTTTCCTAAAATGCGTTACTCACCAGTTATTCGACCGCCCCTGCCTTTGGAAGATCTGGATCTAGTGAGGCCCAAATTTAGGACCTAATCCAACTTAAGCTAGATGTTTGGAAAAGAAAAATCGTCAGGAGCACGAATCTGTCATTAAAAAAATTGGCATTGCCATTAAAAAAAATATACGATCGTTCGATCGTAATTATGCAGAGGGTCTCGTTCAAAAAGATCACTGCCCATCAAAAAAAAGGATAGCTTGAAAATTAAAAGACTTTCCCCGTCCCCCAACAACATAATGCAAATACTTTAAACTTTATGACGAAGAAAATGATAGAACTTAAAGTAGTAGTAAGGTCTACCAACACTTTTTGAGAGCTGAAGATTGTGACGACTTCTAGCGACATAAACGGTATACCGATTTTTAGAACCTACTAATCTTTTGGAACGAGAGTCTCTGCATAATTACGGTCGAACAAGCCCACCGAAGGTACAATTAAGAAGTAAGAAAAAAAATATCTCCGTTACCATCTAATGAGAATCGAGTGGTCGTTGGTTTTGCATTTCGTGTTATATCTGTTCTAGTTTCCCATTTGGCATACACCTCTTGAAGGCGTGTAGAAAGAACATCCACCATATTATTGGGTCTGCAAAATGATATTTAAATCAATTAGATAAAAAGAAAAATTTTAATTTAAATAAAAAATAACTAATATGTATGCTTCTTCTTAATCCTTTAATAATAATACATAATAATACATAATAATACATTTAATAACACATAACTTCGTAATAAAAGTTTATAGAAACAAAAGTAATACAAAAAAATAATAATTTCAATGAATTTAAATCAATTGCCGTTAATATTTAAAATTTTTCTAAAAATTACATGAGGTAAAGATTTAATTAAACATACTGAGACTGTTATATTATATTATAAAAAGATAAAAAAAATGTTGCAATGCTTTTGGAAGACTATCTACATATATCAAAAAGTTAAAACAGAATGTCATGTTACGAAATTAGCTGTTTTAACACAAAATACGCACAAAGTTTGTACAATACAATTAGAATGTACAATTCATAGAACTATTTTTTACAGTCGGTGAATAGGCTCTATGATTAATTCATTGGTTATCGAATATAATAAAAACGCGATACACATAGTACACATCTTGGGCATCTTCAATGATCAATCGCAAAAACAACAATTCTAATGCATTGTATGAAAAATAAAAAAAATATAAAATCTGTCATGGAGCGAATGTTAATTAATGAAAGTAAAATCTTATAAGACATCTAATGATGTTTTACTCTTTCATTAGAAATGAGAAATCGTAATAGGAAAATCCGAGGCATAATTGGAACACTAAGGTTTGAACAAATTTTAAACATATTAAAAATAAATTAATCAATTTGCTTTTACACACAAATATTCTTTGAACTATCCACTATAAAAAAAAATGTTGCAATGCAAAAAACACAAATTTCATAGCGAAAGAATAATTTAAAACGACGAAATTATTATTTTACTGAAAGCATACATTTACTTCATTGTTTCTTATGCGGGGTATAATGGAATACTTCATAAACTGTTTCTTTCTCGAATATTAACGTTCGAAATTTTTTTTAAGTGATTTAGAACATATAATTTATGTAAAGTGACTTTGGTTTTATGGAAATTAAGCCAGAAAGTCTTTGTTCTATGTTAATCATATATTCAGAGAATTTCTTTTCTTGTTCTTCTGTAAATACTGTAAATAGTGTTTTAAAAGCGCTTATATTTGTAACTTTTACTACTTTGTAATTTTACTACTTTCACAACTGTTCTTCATTTTCTTAACATATCGTTGTAATCGTTTTGGGAACTCCAAATATAATTGAAACTTTACGATAGGCCATTTTTCTGTTATACCCCGAAATATATAAGTTTAAGCAACATAAAACATCACAGAAAATCAATATTTACATAGATTCTATACTAAAGTGATAAAAAAATATCGTTTAATAATATAATGTAAATATATCTGCGGTAATAAAAAAATTGAATTTTACTGTTGCTCACTTTATGAAAATATATCAAAGAAATTGCGACTCACGAGAAAAGGACACAGTGGGTGCCTGGCCGATTTTGGTCTTCTTGCACGTGGTAAGTCTACATAAAAAATAAATAAATCCCCTGTCCGAGTGTTTTGTCCGATACGCTTTCTACATAATTTTTAATGTTTGAAATTTTAAACGTTCAGTAGTGTACGTCAAAAATCCAATAGAAAGGAAGTTAACCCTTATTGGACGCTAGCTTTTTATGCGTGATTCTCACTAGGTTGTAGCTAGTTTCGGTAAATATGCGAACTTGTCACTTCCTACGTGATGTACGACCGCAGCGACGAAGTATTGTTGTCACGTGAGAGGTAATTTATGACCGATAAGGGTTAACAAGCGGTGGTGCATAACGCAAGCAGTAGTCGTAAAACTAGTAATAAGTAATAGGAAGAATAAAAAATCGAAACTGCGTCGTGACAATTTTTTATTTTTTTCCTCTTAATATGTAGAAATAAATATTTGGCATATATTTTAGTAAGCATATATTTTAGTACGCTTTGTGCAAGCATTTTAATTAATTAAGTAAGACATTTTTAATATATTTATATATTTTGGAAACAGATTCACTTTATTTTAAAGGTGTTTTTACCGATGATGACAGCAACTATAGCTCAACAATAAAAATTATTCCTCTTCATTGCACTCCGTACTGTCAATCATGCAAAGTTTATTTTTTTTGACAAATAAAAAATTTTATTATATATTTAAAATTGTATTGGAAGACTCTAGAAGTAGTTTTGTAGAAATTTTACAAAGGAAACGACATCTACAAAATTATCTACAAAAGACGATCATTCTGTCCAACTTTCTGCTCTAACCTTTGAATGTAAAATTAAATATATGTAGTTTTGCATCCAAATTAATTTTCGAAAGAAATTTGTTTTCGAATGTTAACACATTAACGGCGGGCGATATTTTGTGTGATCATAAAAACTTTAAGGTACAGTCGAGCTAAATTGTTTTACTACGACTCCCGCCTTTAAGCCGCAGTCGAGCTAAATCGTAGTACTACGACTCCCGCCCTTAATGTGTTAATAAAGTTTATTTTTCCAAAATTATCCGATAAATCAAATGTAATTGCATGGCGTGTGGTTCCTTTCTGTCGGGCTGTCGACAGAAAGGAACCCAGCACAATACTAGATGCTTGAAAACTCAAACATTAAAAACTATTATTTAGAAGGCTTAGACAAAAAACGCTTGAACACAGGTTTATTTATTTTTTATGTAGATTCACTACAAGGGAATCAAAATCGGTGAGGCGCTCACATCCTTTCCTTGTAAACTTCAATCAATAAATAGACAAATAGCACGATGCAACTCTCCAACATTCGCGAGAAATTTATATGAAAAATTTCTCGCGTGCTTTACTACCGCTTACAAAAAAAAACCTCAACAACTAACGAACGTAATAGATTAGCAGAGGTAACAGGTTGGAATGCTATATTTTGGGTTTGTTTTGTCAAGTGTTATATACGTGATGTTAGATACACGCCTATATTTACTTTTCCAAAAATTAAGACAAATGGATCCCAAGGAATATACGTATATAAAGATATATGCATGTATAAATATGTTAGATGTTTTTAATTTATTTAAAAACAAAATGATAAGATTTATTAATCAAATATAAGTCAAAATTATAAAGCTTTTCAGTGAAATAAAAAATTACATGACATAATTATTTTTATGCTAAACAATGAAATTATTTGAAAAATTAAACAATCATATTAGTTGATTCAAGTATATAATGGTATATAATAGTCTATTTGGATTATTGTAATAGATAAATTTCTCCAGATTTAGCAAACTTTATTAAATTCAAAAAAATATTTTTCTCTGTCTATGCGTGATAAGCATTTTATTTGTATTTTCAGGAACATTTGCCGGAAATTTCTTAAATAAATACAGAAATTGGAAATGCAATTATAATGAAAACTATGACTTTTATTTTAAAATATAATATAGGGAATGTAAGTCAAAGAAAACACGCTTTTTTGTTATAAATGAATTAAAGTTTATTTCAAAAGGTTTTCAAATTAATCTACGATCTCTCATGCGCGTGTGTATGTGTGTGCGTGCATGTGCACGCGTGCATCGGGTGTTTATCAATAAGTCAGTAATATTCGGAAGATAAAAAAAAACTTGAGAGAATAAAAAATACCGATAAGACATCGGCTACCGTGAGATAATTTTAAATCAAGAATATTGATACTTTTCAATTTTGGAATATCGAATTAATTATTATAGCAACAGTTGTGTGTATATTGTAAAAACAAATAATAATCATACGTATTACCGATAATAGATCGAGGATACATTCGATGACTTGGTCGTATTTATGGTACATACTAACAAAAGGAAAGAGAGTTTGGACTTGTTCAATGATACTTGTCAAAGTCCATATTGATAAGCCTATCACATGAACAACACATGAAGAAGGCCCGGTTACTGCAATAACAAACTCAACAGAATAAACAGAGCTGGTTAGTTTTGTTCTTTTTCTTTTCCTTCTTTGATGCATGGAAATGTAAGAAACGATTAGTAGAAGATTAACATCGCAATCGTTTATAATTCAAGATATATAAATTGCGGAATTGCAACAAATTAACAAACGGTGCATTGAACAGTATATTGAAGAATAAAATAGAAAAATGTGAACGTGGGAACAAAGAAAAATTCGTTTTTTCTCGCTTATTTTCGAAATGTTGCTAATTTTTTTTAGTAATCTTAATCAAACTTAAGGTAAACACTCAAGAGTCTCTGAGATCCTAATGAAATCCCAGAAAATAAAAATTTAAAGATTTGTTATTCTTTGAGCCTTATAGTTTTGTTGATAATAATCAAAATTTTAAGCGCCAAATTTTTTATAATGTCTTGAAATGTATCCTATGAAAATCATAAAGATTTTTCCACTTATCAACAAAAAAGTTGTGAATTTTTCGAGCAACTTTGATAAAATTACGTTTTCCTGAGATAAAAAAAAGTAATTCATGTTCTGTAACGTATGTTTTCCAGTACTTCTTATGATTTTAACTTATTTCTGAGTGAATAGACATATTTGTTGATTAATTTACGATCAATTACAAAATAAAATAATCAAAATACGATATTTTCTCGAATACTGTAATGGAAAGATTGACAAAGAGCTCCTCCTCCAGACCCCAAGATAGTAACTATGTATACAAAAAATAAATATATATAAAAGCAACAAGATATAGTAATATCGTAAATATTTCTGAAACTACATATAGTATATCCCAGTGAAAAGGTGATTGGTTCTATCTCCAATCTGCTTGCAGCACCATCTCTGAATCAACACATGCGTTACATAGTGACATATTTTAACTATCACCATCAAAAATGTCAAGGCGTTAACACGTCTGGTTCATGAGTTATGATACGAAATATGACAATATCTTTTATACATTTGTCGAAAAAACATGATAGAACAACGCACGAACATTAAATTTTGTTTTAAATTTGGCAAAACTGTCACTGAAACGTTTGAAATGATTCAAACTATTTATGGCAGCAAAGCCATAAGTCGCAAGAATGTTTTCAAGTGGTTTGCAAGATTTCATAATGGCAGGAAGAGCATTGAAGACGATTCACGGTCAAATGCCAATCAAAAATAATTCGAAACGAAGAAAATGTTAAGGACTTCTTCAAAAAAAGTTTTACGATCGTTTCCAGCGGTGTATTGACTCACAAAGAGTCTACTTTGAACAATCGATAATAAAAATAAAATATAAATAACGCCTTGTGTTTCATTTGACATCAGTCATCTTTTCACTGAGATATACTGTGTAGATATGTGGGTGTGGCTGCGAGACAAAATTCGCTAGACGAATCGGTATTTGTTTGTTAGCTTCTTGCCAATTCTCACGGAACGTGCATGCATGCGGAAGAAGGAGTTATTTTCTTTATTTCTCAAGTAAGTTTCATTCAATGCACAAAATCTGATATATTTTTCTTTCTTTATGGTATGTCGAAGGTATAATGTATTATTTTAATACATTTTAATAATTATCTATGTTGACGATTTGCACATTTCAATCGGTTTTCATCTAGATATTTACTTAAAAAATTTACTATCAATCATAAAATATCATGAGAAGGCAATAGTAACACTAATGTCTGGGGAGAATTATAACGTTAAAATCGTTCCCGTACTTGTTTAGTTTTATTTTAGTGTTATTTTTTACAATGTTATTTGTATTTCTTTTCGTAGAATGCTGCGAACAATAAGAAAATGCAAGAAACGTAACGGAACACAAAAGAAGTGTCTTTATACGAACAGATGTTAGAAAATTATAAAAAGCCATCCCTCATAGAAATTTTCCAAAATATAACATAGATGTCGATTAGAATATCTAAAGTTGTTCCAAAATAGATTATTATCCGACTTTGATACCAATTGAGATTCCTATTCTTATCCTAAACTTATAAATTATATTTTGGAATTTAATTGGGATCCTGATTTCTAAAAATAATGATGGATTCTAGTTGTTTTTATTTCATTTTATCATGGTTAATTGTATCATGGTTAATTTCTTTAAATATTTTCTTCTAGTCCTATACTTGTGGCCAGGCGTAAAGTGACTTTTCACACATGCCTGTAGTGTGCATGCTGATGACACAAGCATATGGCACCTTCAGTTTAAAGCCGGTTCCAAACGGCAATGTTTTTAGAGAGGTTTTTACTAGGCAAGAATACTCTCGGTAGTTTGCTATTGCCTTCTGAGAGTAAAAGGCTCTGTACTTTTGATAGACGAATTGATGTTTTTGGCATTATGAGAAAATTATACTCAATAGAGAGTAATTAAATTATTAATATTATATTACTAGATTTATTTATTATTTAAATACAATTATATTTCCTTCTCTGTTTATTTCTAGTATATTCTAACATATATAATGTAAAAAATAAATTTTTTCTTCATTTATCCTTTCTTATTCATAACTGTTTAGTAGATAATAAACAGCAGTTAATATTACTAGTGTTTACGTAAGAGAGACTTTGCCCCTCCCCATTGAGTGGGTAATCTAACCAAACCCTGACCTTTTATTTCTTTTTGTGAAGAAACTTGAGAAGAATAGATAACCTATGGATAATGCATATTATATACAAATACCTTACTAAATAATTTCCAAGTTCTCTCACAAAGAGAAGCAAAAGGGTAAGATTAAGTTAGATCAGATTAATTTGCGGGGAGGGGCGAAGCTTCTAATACTACTGTATACTGTTGCAAATACTAGTAATATTCTCTCCTGAAACTTCATTTTGAGTGATCTACATTGATAAATACGGAATGAATAAATGTTATATTTTTCAAACTTCTTTTTTTTTTAATAACTTTTAGTGAATAGTAACCAATGATTAAATCTCCTAAAGGTTATTCAGGAGAATGATCTCTATAATATATGTTAAGGTCAAAGTCATAAGAGGTGGGTTTCCTTTCGTAAAAGTTTACCTTAGTCAGTAAACAAATTAATCGCAGACTGCGTGCAGATTGGTAAATTTGATCAGAATCCGACATCATAATCATAGCCATCCGTGTTCGTATTCAGCTAATGTTTTGACGACAGAGTTTGCTGACAGGCAATCTGAACAATTAGCAGCAGAAACCGCGCAGAGCTGTCGCCAAACTGCCCACAACAAAATATGCTCGGTTTCTGTCACCAATCTGCAGTCAGATCGCTATAGATTTTGCTCAGTTTCTGCCGCTAATCTGCATGCATTATCTGTCAATAGGCTCTGTCTTTTCTGGCAACAGTTTGGCAACATAATCTGATAGAACAAATCCTGTTAAATTTGTTACTTTTCTGTCATCAAAAACTTATAGTAGGCTCTGCTTGAAATCTGTTGATGCAGGTTTGCTATCTGGTTTGCTATGTTGTTCAAACTTTTTTTGTTCATAACTTTTTAATAAACAACGAGCCGGCTTAAACTCCCTACATGTTAATTAGGACCATGTCTTTGCCAACACATGTCAATATTGTTTATTTTTGAGAAAACTGACTTTATGTAAATATTAACCACAATATACTTATAAAAATATTATTTGAGAACTTATCGATATCAGTAGCTTCTTTAATACTAGAACTACCGAGAAAAAAATAAAGCTATTTCTATAAAAACCAGTCAAAATGACTGGTCTTTAAAAAATATGTAATAATAGAATATTTTTATATTTATTAATTTATTAATATCTTACAAAAGGAACTTAAAGTTATGAAATTACAACTATTTATAACAACTGACTGACTGATTATAAAATATAAAGTAATTATTAGATATCAAAAGTTATGATTCGCCACATTTCTTACAAATGTAGTTTTTCTTCAAAGTGCATTTTTCGTATACATATTTTTTACACATATTACAAATGATGGTAGTCTTATTATTATTACAATACCCTATTTAATACCATTTGCGTGAACAAGGTGAGCTTTTTAAAGTATTTTGGATATCAGCCTCTCATGACTCCATTCCTGATCTTACATTTTCAATGGCAAGTTCACTTGCTAGTTGAAATATAAAGTCTTTTCTATATATCTTCTCACCTGTTGTTTCCCTATACAAGATCCAGGCACTTATGTCAGCTAAATCTAAAATGTAAAAAACTTGGAGTGGCCATCTTCTTGATCCTGATTTGACACTGTATTTTTTTGCCATTGGTCCGTAATGTCTACGCCAAATTTAGTTTTATTATAAAACTCAACTGTTTCAGGTAAGCTCCTGTTACTTTTTTCAATTATGATGGATTTATGTTTCGAACTCAATATAAAAACTTTCTTTTTCGGCTTACTTTTGTAAATTGTAAGAATAATCTCATTTGATCTATAAAACAATGATGAAAAACGAACCATTGTATCCTTCTTTGTTTTACACATTTTTGGTAATCCTCTTTTGTTGCCGCGTATAGTGCCAATCAGTGTAGTTCTTTTTGAAAGCAATTTAGATGCCAACGGTAAGCTTGTAAAAAAATTGTCAGTTGTTATGGATCTTCCCTTCATAGTATACGGTTCGATAAGTTTGAGTACGACAAATTCACTAAGAAGTTGCGATGTTACTCATATTTCATCTCTTCCTAGATAAAGAAGCTCATTTAGAATATATTTCGTTTGAACATCAGATGCCAGCCAAAATTTAATACCAAATTTGTCAGGTTTATTCGGCAAATATTGCGTAAAACGGCATCTGGCTTTATTTGGAAAGAGTTGTTCATCATTCGTAATATTTTGTCCTGGCTTGTAGCAATTCTGACTATTTTGAATAAACCTATCTCATACTTTTGATATCAAAGCAAATTTATCATTTTTTAAACGTTGACTTCTATCATTCTTTTTATCGAAGCGAATAAATTTCAATATTTCGACAGATCATTTCGACTCATGGTATCGGAAAAGAAGTGTCGTCCCCATTTTCCATAAATATAACAGTTTCAAATTATTTGCTTCGTATGCTCCCCGTGCATACAAAATTCTAATAAAAGCTTTAAATTTTGGTGAAAATTTAACCGCGTGAAACGGCATCCATGCTATTGTTACGTTACACCACGTCTATGTTTATATGTCTATGTTGCATCGTCAGATAAGCCGTGGCGTGCGATAAAATTTTCTAACAAAGAGCTGATAAATCCATCTAAATATCTAATCAACGGTTCGAGAAACAGATTATAGGATACTTTTCCACTTTGAAAATTAACAGTCAAAATGACTGGTATTGGTATAAGTAGCAATGTTACAAAATTATTTGGATTCAATGTACAAAAAAAAATGAAATTCATTATATTACACCTTTAGTTATCCCTGCAAAAGTCATTACATCATTGAGGAAAAAAAGTATAACATGAAGTAGAAATTTTATAATGAAGTTGTAAAACCAGTCATTTTGACTGATGTGGTAGTTCTAAACGGTCTAGTGTTAAACGCCAAAATCATTTAAATATAAAACATTACACAATGACGTTGCGATATATTAACGTCTATAATATTACGCTGACATGGGCCTTCAAGATGGCAATTTATTTAAATTATGTGCCCGATATCTTGAAAACATAATCGGTATGTATTCGATAAATATGAGAAAGAATAAAATCGATTGATACTTATAAATTGAAAGTACTCTTTTCGCATTAATTTCGCCTAATATACACATCCGTAAGAGTGTTATTTCATCCGATTTCAACGTAAATAGATCAATAGATCAACGGTTTTATCTACATAGTGTCAGGTCAGGTTATCAACATCTGGATTATTGACGTAACTATGATATGTACTTATTCGTTAGTTTTGTCAAAAAGTTTAACTTGTCAAAAATTATCAGTTATATATCAAATTATTTACAATTATATACAAATATTTACAATATATACAAATAATATATGCAAATAATGATTATCCTTGAACGATATTCATAATTTGATCCTATACTTAAAATTATCTTACGTTCATCTTATATAATGCTATATAACCAATGAACTGCCCTTACAGCATCTTAAGATAAACTGAAGATGATCTTAAATTATAAGATCGGATTATAGCATAGAGAGAGAGAGGGAGAGAGAAAGAGAAAGAGAGAGAGAGAGAAACGTATATTCTATGTGCGTTGTTGCGCATAAAAACTTAAGTTTCACTTCTTATTGAGCTTCTATAAAAATACTTGCTGCGTAACAATTAATAGTAATGCTCTCTTTGTTTTATTTCTTTTTCAATTCTATCTTTCCAGGAAGAATATAATAGCATTTTTTAGAAAAGTGCGTTAAAATGACTATAAAAGTTTTTTAAACAATATTCTATCATTCGAGATTAGTGAAAAATCTATTAGCTTCTGTTATTATAGACGGTAATGCTATTATAAATTAGTGTTCAATACTAATGACCGTACTAACACGCGCAGCAATTACGTATAACACACGTCGCGTCGCCATGAGAAACGAAAATTGCTGTACCCTTGTACCAACATAGAAATTATGATCAACGATGATGATGAGATAAGGAGTAATAATGACGAGGAAGGTCAAGCCGCATCGATCGGCAAAATCACACGTAATATTCTTTTCGATATTTATTTCAAGCATAATCAAAAGCACCATTGGTAATCGTCAACAAGAATCAAAAGTGTGTTTGCAAAATTATCCAGTCTTTTTTTCAACAAAATTTGTGCTGTGTTGTGTGGTACTACAATAAATAGTAATAGTATTTCAATTTTATAGCAACTTATAAAATTGAAAAATTGTTTGCAAACGATCAATTAAAATAAAAGAGAGATAGCGATAAGTTAATATAAAACTGTGGATTTTAATTATCTGAGATACTTCAAAACTTATCACGTTAACGATGTTCGCTTAGTTATTATAAGCGGTAATTGCATAATTTTTTTAAATTTCAGTTACTAGCAAACATCGCTGAGGCAATACCGAATACTACTATTATTTCATATACTGTTTTTAATGTGTGATGTACTAGTAAATATTACTAACGTGACATAAAATACCAGCTTCCAATGAAGCTTCTTCGTCGACCGCAAACAGGCAATTGAAATACCTTTTAATGCACGACTGACGACAATATGGTCGAGAGTACATTTGCACTTAAAAAATCAAGTTCCCCTGTCAGATCTACTGGATCTTCATTCATCGTGCTTCAAAACAATCGAAACACTTTATTTAACAAATGTTAATTTTAAAAACAGTTAATTTTAAAAACAGTTTCTTAATAAGATCGTTAGCACGGCCTGGAATTTGATGACTGAAACATTATTAAAAGTAAAACTACAAGATAATAACAGGCAAAAAACTTTTGCAAAACAAAATGAAATTTGGAAAATGCTAGTCAATCATTTAAATGAAGTGAAATTCCTATGATTGTTTATTTATTGTTCATATTATCGTGCGTGAATTCCTATTCATAATGGGTCATATAAATCCAATAACACGTTCCTGTATCAGAGTGACATTTTTCTTATTTTTAATGTTATTTAATATTTAATATTAAATTATTATAATTATAATATGTTTAATATTATATAAGTGATATATTGTATAATATCGTGTATAATAAAATTATAATAAGAATATTATATCGCAACATTGTTAATAAATGGCTGGAAATGAAAATGACGGAAAATGGTCGAAAAGCAATTTATGATAAATATATGTTTGAAAAGATAATAGACGCTTTGTATTAGCGTTATATATAAGTAAAAAAAAAATGAATATGTCGTCATTAATAATCGCGACATTTTTGCATATTGTTAGTGATAATGCAATAAACACTCTGATTGCGTAAATTGTAAACAAAGTAAAAAGTGTCGACAAAGCAATCGAGTCAATAGGTTTAATAAGGAAGAAACTTCGATCAAAACACAGAAATGTGAGATTTATAACATCGTCGATGAATTTCGAAGAATTTTCAAAAAAAAAAAGATCAAGGGATTTAAAAAAAAACGTTAAATTTATCGCTAAATAAATTACATATTATATCATTTTATACCTTGGTAAATATTAGATANCCTTGGTAAATATTAGATATAATATCTTTATATAATTTAACATTTTGATTAACTATATGCAAAACTTATTTATTATTAATTGAGCAACATTGTCAACAACAATGTGTGTATATGTGTGTGTGTGTGTGTGTGTGTGTCAATAGACACAAAATTACACAAAATCGGTCGTATATACGTAAAATTATCTTATAACACAACAATTTTCCTTGTATATAGATTTATAAATTTGAAAGATTCTAATAGAAACACAGTGTATCTCATATTCACACTTACTGTATCTTTTTTAGCTATAGATAATTTCAGTCTCAATTAGAGAAACCTAAAATATGTTTTAACAATATAACAATATTGATCACTATTAATACTTATTTCACAGAGAAGATTGAAAAGTTTCAATAAATCATATTGAAATGTTACAAAGAGCTATAATTCATTATAAACGAAAGACATCCATGAAGCGTAAAGAAAATATCAACAAGCAATGTAACAAACAATAAAGTTTCGCACTTCTTGCGAATTATACGATTCAATTTCAAACCAAGTAAAAAATTTCATTTGGTAATATTCTTTAAAGTTTTAGAGAAAATAACAAGTATTGTCAATTAATCGATGGATTAATCGAAGTAAATGTCAAATCAAATAACTATATTTAACATTAAGCGTCATGTATATACGACGTACGCATTATAACCAACACAGTCGAAATAGTTGCTCATTTTATTTATTCGAATTATTGACACAAATCATCATTGAACAAATTGCACACAAATAAATTACCTGAAATTGAAGAAGTAACAGAGCACCCCGCAAAAAAGAAAAATCTCGACGAGACCATCCATTCCCGACTTTTCGGCGCTTTCTCGCAGTTCGACGGGGAATGACAAAATTCTTGTCCTGTGCACTATGCTGACATCAAATCAGGTGCTACTTATTGCCATGATCGCTCTCATGGTCGACGGATGAATGATATCAGCGTCACAGCAGAATTACAATCGTTGCAGGTGGCGGAATGTGCATCAGGTCGCGGATTGTCAGCGCGAAACGGACGCTATCGATCGCGCGACAGAGATCCATGGATCGTCTTCAATGACAAGAGAGGAGTGGGAAGAGAGGAAAAAAAAAGAAGACCGACTATACCGAATTCTCGATACGATGACACGTCACGATCTGACGTCGAATAACGTTGATTTTATACTGCAATACGTTAAATAATCACTGGCAGACTACATTCCGCCGCCACTGCACTACTACCACTGCCGCTGCCACTGCTGTTGCCGCTAACGTCACCGCAATCGCCGCCGCCATTGTCGCCACCACCGAGGACGGTTCACTGACTTACTGAATTCTACGACTCTGATGGTGTGTGCCGATGCGTGCATGCAGTACGTACATTCGAAAGTGTTTTCAAGATACACCAAAAAAAGAGAGTGTTCTATTCATATAAACGCGTGACTTTTCAGAGTGATGCGATCGAGAGCGAAACAAGAGGATCCCTATAAACGCGTAATATTATTTATTATTAAGTAATATTATATATTTTTTTAAATATTCAACTCTATGTATATAAATAATATATATAATTTATTTTTAGTATAGTATAGTATAGTTAAAAATAAATAAAAAAACTAAATAAATAAATAAATTATATATATTATTTATTTATTTAGTTTTTTTTATTTCAAATGTATTACAATACCAATTGTTTTATTATATAAATAAAGTCGAAAGAATTTTGTGTAAAAATACGTTTTATACTACAAAAATATACACATACACATATATACATATTATTTATATTTTTTTTTCTATATTATTATTATTTTATTTCTTTTTAATATTCTAAGGACATTTTCATAATACTCCAGAATATTATATGAAGTGGACATAACATCAACAAAACATTCCTATAATATTAAAAAATATTATATAACATTCTTAGAATATTATAAGAATACTATTTTAATACTGAGTAATAATCATATAATATTTTAGAAATATTACACGTTATAGGGATGGAGTTTTATCGTGCGAATTTTTTTAGAAATGAGTCCGCTTCTAATAAAATCAACTACTGTAATATTCTGAATTCTAGACGTTAACTGAAATATCCATCTTTCTAAAATCGCGAAAAATTATTTATTTATCGCGACATTATTTTTTATATAACATGAAAATATTAAAAAATTTTGAATGATAAAGATGAATTTGGAGATAAATATCACATATAAAACTGCTTTACATACATTTCAAATTCCCATAAAATGTTGAAAAATAACACTAGTTGAAAACGAAGAAATCTAAGATTACAAATGTTATGTTTAATTAAAAAAAGGGAAAGTGAGATTAAAAAGTTGCGCTAATTTAGAATGAAAAATTGTATGCATATCAATCGTAAAATTCAATTATTTCATTACAATACATAATAGAATTAATAGAATAGAATTAAAGAAATTAAGAGGCATGCGTGACAATAATATATCGCACTACGTACACGCTAAAGTGCGCATAACTGGCGCAACCATATATTCGCTTGGATAAATATTTTGCCATTTACTAAAGGTGCTTTTCAGTATAAGAAAACATACAGGAATTGTGTCACACAATAAACAAAGTGCATAGATACTTGATGAAATATTTTAATTTTTTAAATAATCAAGTTCTATAGTCTATCTAAAGTAAGTTGTAAAGTTTCGAGGGGAACATAAGGTAGTAATCTTAACTTTGTTGTATAGTCAATAATTCAAAATCATTCCGAGGTCAATTTCATTGTTTTAAATGAAACCATATAGTATTTTAACACAATTCGATACCTTTGTTCATTATGTATATAAAAATTCTACGATAAGATCATCGAAAAGTGAATATATTTCGAGGTATTTTACTTTTTATTCTGATATTTTTTATCAAAAGATATGAAATATCTCATAAATACTCACTTTTCGATAGCATCACCATATTAACATTTTTATATATAGAATGACAAGTGGAATTGATCATTATAAGCAAATGTAAAGCAATCTTAAAAAAATTTCTTGTAAGCAAACGAAGAACCTTAAAAAAATTGATTGCATTTTGCAAATGCATCGATGCATAAATGTGCAGTGATGAATATCATTAAGTATATTAATTAATTCATGCCGCCCAGCTTTGCGCAAAAATATAAATCATTTAAATTTAAGTTATTGTCGCGCACTTTTGCTATTTTAAAGTATTGACATTCAAGATTAAAATATGCCATATAGTTTGACGTTTAAGCATAACGTTAAAAATCAGTAGTAAACATCATGGCCTACGATAAAGAGTATATTCAACACTGCATGCATTTTGCGTTTAATCTCAGTAAAAACGCTTCTTTCGCAGCCGAAATGATTTATTCTGCTTATGGAGAAGGTGCAGTGAGTGAAGTAACGTGCAAAAAATAATTTAGTCGTTTTCGAAACGGTGATTTCATTGTTGACCATCAACCACATGCTGGGCAGCACGGCAAGTTTAAAAACAAAGAACTGCAGGCACTCGATAAACACTCGATAAAAACCTGACTCAAGCATAAAAAGAACTTGTCGAGCAGTTTGGAATTACGCAACCAACGCTTTCGGTTCAATTGCTCGGAAAAATTCACAAGGAAGGAAAGTGAGTTCCACATGAGCTAACTGCTGACAACAAAAATCGTCGGTTGGCCACGTACATTTCTTTGCTCGTCAGAGTACGAAAAAAAAGTTTTTGAATACAATCGTAACTGGTGATGAAAAATTATGTACGATAACCCTAAATACAAAAAATCATGAGTGGATTTTGGCCAACCGCCGACATCAACAGCAAAACCTAAACGCTTTGGCAAGAAGGTTTTTTGTATATGATGGGACCAAAAGGATGTGTTGTACTATGATCTCAAACCAGGTCAGACAATTAAAGCAGAGTTCTATCAACAACAATTAATCCGTTTGAGCGATGCAATTGAGGAAAAACGGTCATTTACTGGACAAAGCAGTCGTAAAGTCATTTTGTTTCATGACAACACTAAGCCACACACAGCAGAAACGACGAAGGAAATCATCTTAAACTTGGGCTGAGAAATTTTTCCTCACGCGGCGTATTCGCCAGACATAACCCCTACCATTTGTTTCGATTGACGTAACACTCCTTATCGAATACACACTTTAACTCAATTGAAGACGTTCGAAACGTCGTCGATGACTTCATCGCTTTAAAGCCACCAAATTTCAATCGCGACGAAATTCGAAAGATGCCTGATAGATGGCGTAAGATCATCGACATTAACGGAGAATATTTCAATGATTGATTAATGTATTCATTTTATTGAAAAATAAAGTCAAAGTTTGCAAAAAAACGGCACGAATTAATTTATACACCTAATAGTGATGAAATCCTCTCATATTATTATATAAGAAAGTGTTAGTCTTTCTCATTCAGAGGCCTAAAAATTGACTGTTTTTTTGGAAATGAATTGTGAAGAAACTATACAATCGATTATTATGAAACTTTTTATTTGTTTTAATAGGAAGTTTTATCTTATAAGTTGTAGAGTTAAAATGATGTCTCCCCTTCCAACCCACTCTCCGGTCCAAATGAATTTGGCGTTGAGAAAAATATAAAAATCGCGGGAAGTTCCCGGCGGTTCTGTAATTGAAATATTTTAATAATTCTTTTTTACTGGTATTCTACATTGGCATACGCAGTTACTGAACCAACATTTAAGTTAAAATAATAAAATTTAACAAAATGGCGGCAAAACGAAAATCATGTTTTGATTTTCTGCATTTTTTCAAGCACTATTTTTATAAAAAAAAATAAGGATTAAATAATTGATAAATATAAACAAACTTTGGTTCACTAACTAGCGAAATAGTGTCAATAATAATTGTGCAAAGCTCCAAGTCAATTAGTCAAACCGTTTTTTTCGGGAGAGTTTCCTGCGATTTTGAAATAATGGTTTTGAGAAAAATGACTTTAAAGTTTTTATAATTGATTTTCTACGCATATAATCCAAATGTTTTCTTAATAATCATTAATTCGCTATCCTAGGACTATAAAGTAGACCTCTTACTTCTTTGTACATATTATGTAAGGCTTGTTGCTCTTCTCTGCAAGACGTTCCGGTTTTGTCCCTTTTTGGAGCAAATGTTTCTGTTTGTGGTTTGATTTTTACACCCATAGTCATTATTATTTTCAGAATAGCATCATATTCTTCATTGAAGACACTCGTAAAATTCATCATTATCTTTAGAATAGCATTATACTCTTCATTGAAAACAGCAGTAAAACTCGCCAATCCTACAATTTTTCGATTCATATATTTATTTTTAAAAACTATTTGCCAAATAGTCGCGTGGAAACTTTCATTCATTCACTCTGATTTTGTGTAAGACTTCCCAAGCATTTTTGTAGTAAATTGTGATCCGTTAAATCTTTATACTGGTCAAATGGTGTCGGTAACTCAATGCAGGTTTGTGATTATATGATTCCAGTTTGCAACTTCGGCGTGGCCACATATACTAACTAAGTTAGGAGGGCAATACATATGGTGAGGTTTTTCATTCATGGAATATTTATGATAATATGTAATCCATATAACTTTTTCTATCTTTTCCACAGAATCGCAATTTCTCTTTATTAATAATCCATAATAAGTTGTGACGTCGCAGATTATTTTATTGGTTAATTTTCCTTTTCTTTTGCCTCCAAGACCTTTAATATTTTTCTTCACGTTTCTCAGTCAGAGACTAAAACTTACTCATTCTTTTCTGTACATGACGGATACATTCTTTTCTATGTCAACATCAACATAAAGTTCTAAATCAACTATATCTTTAAATGTCTTTGAATCACCATCACCGATATAATAGAGATACTTGGCATCATACTTTTCTTCTGATCTTATAAATTACGTTCTTTGCATTACGATCTAATGTTACACACTAATTATTAAAGCTTATTGACAGTACTTTCATATACATCAACAGTCACTTTCGGCCATGTTGAAATAGCACAACTACTGACCTCTATTAATCAACGAGAATTAATTCAAGCACCTAACAGAATTTTAAGTGCATCCAAACATGGTCCCAGGAACTTATGCACAGACCTGATAAATACCATAAACAGAGAGAAATATAAAATAAAAGGTCGCAATACTATTTGAAAATTTTTTGATTGTCTTGATATGATTAGGGTTAACTTAAGATCAAATATCATCATTAAATGAGCTGTTTAATACTTTAACACTTTTGTATTTAATATTGTTCGAGATATATTTTATCTTTGAAATATTTTAAGATTATTTTTCAAAAAGCATGTATTCGTGTATATGTGAAATTTCTGTTATGTAGCAAAGTACAAATTTTTTTGTAATATGTATGAAATTTGTAACTAATTTAACATCTAACAAAACGTTTAACAAAACGTCTAGCAAATCTGAATTTGTACTTTTCATGTAAATAAAATAAATGAAATAGACTCACGTTATTTGACAATGACAATAAATCTGTATTTCTAAAAATGATTGCGCGTGAGCAAGATGATCGCAAAGTTTTGTAGTATCGTAAAGGTAGTAATACGTAGAACCATTCGTGTATGATGATAGAGAACAGTCAATATTACTCGTTAATTAAGATAGTATGGCGTTACTCGGCACGACCAATCAGATTACACTGTCGTTTTGGCGCTTGCGATAGAAACGTACTTTTAATTATGCTCTTCATGCAACATTCCAAACAGCACGTTATCGTAATTAATAGATATTAGCACCAATATACGACATACATATATTGTTATACGAGATGTTATAATCAAATTTTTTACACGTATTCACTCGTCGACGATCAAAATCTAAACTTATAGAAATGGAATATAGAATTTTAATTGCAAAAGTAAACGGTTTTCTTTTATTACAATTAATCTTTGGTCAAATATCAATCGATTATTATATTCTAATAATTTTCACTATTACTGATGGCTATAGTTGCTTGACAAAATCGTTCACCGTACGTAATTGACGCCTATAGAAGTTCTGGACTAATCGCTCAATGTATTGATGTCATTGAGATCTACAAGTATACCGGGTGTATAAAAAGTACCGGGACCACAGAATAGCTCGCAAGGTAACGAACAAAGAAGAAAATTTAAATATGAAATTTGCAAGGTTTAAAAAGGATCATCTGATGATGATCTTGGTTCCAGCGTAGAGGTCAAATTTAGAGATTATTTTAAGGTCAATTGGAAATTTTTTAATAGGAACACCTATTTTTGACTTCAGAAACGAAAAAAGCCGGAAATTCTATGTTCAGATAAACTATCATATCATGGAGTCAAATTGATCCGTAGAAGTCATTTCAAGGTCATATCAATTTTTCAATAATAATTCTTTAGGAAAACAGTTTAGAGGAAAATGTTAATACAAAATTAGCAGAGTTTAAAAAAAAGCGACTGATGATAATCTTAGCTCCAGCGTAGAGGTCAAATTTAGAGATATTTAAACTTTCTTTTTTATTCGTTACCTTTCGAAATATTCTGGAGTTCCGGTAATGTTTATACATCCTGTATAACCTCGTAAAACATATCACACCCAAATAAATAATTAAACTTACTTAATTTCTGAATAAATTTAATAATTCTTTTTTTAGAACAACGTCGACTGTTGCTATAAATTCGCTATACACAGAACGTGCATCAAAATCACTTCCAATAAGAAAGAATTACTTTATATATAATATACATTCCAAATCTATTTTATTTTACTAGCGATTCTATATATTGCACAATTCGAGAATATATAAAACACTGAAAATGCTGACGATTCAGTACTCGTCATGATTTTTGTGTGATAAGTCGTAAATGAATCCTATTCAAGGCCATTAGACGTTTTACAATAGCATATATTATACATCAATTTGCGAATGTGCATTAAAATCGTCGCCGGATAAATCCCGGTTCATCCACATAGATAAAATAACGTTTGAAACGATCATCATGACACGTACGAATTTACATTCACGGTCAAAATTACAGGATTGCTTTCCAGTAAAAAGTACAAGCCGCATAGTAACCATATGTGTGATACATTGCTTTCTTACAACCTGACATAAACTGACATAAGTATACAAAGCTAAAGAATAGAATCGGCATTTATTTGTCACATACATTGACTATTTATCATTTTTGAAAAAAAAAAAAATGTTTTGTTGGAACTATTAAATGAATCTCTTGAAACTTTATAACTTTTGTTGGAAACATTTTCTTTTAATCTATAGTTTTTGAAATACCAAAGCATTCCATTACTTTTTCCCCTTGTATTCAAGGTGAGGAAAAAATATGGAAACCTAAAAAATCTCGAAAAATAGAAGTCTTGCAGAAGTGTTTCGGGTAAAAATTGTGGAATTTAAAAAGATCTATTTACTCATCTTATCAGTTTGACCTTGGATGGTGCTGCCAATGTCAGGGCAAAGTCAAGTTGAATTTTTTAATGTGACCCCCTATTTTTTATTGCATGTTATAGCCCTTGTTGAGATGCTTTCACATTATATTACATATTACATAATACATAATAAAGCTACGTTTATTTAAGAAGTTCCTGAGATATTCAAAAACTTATAGTGATCTTTTTTAATAAAAAATATATATTTTTCTCGCAGAGTTATATTTGAACGACACTTTAGCGGGTTAGTAGCTTCTATTGCAAATTTCTGCGAAACCGAAGGTACACCTAATTCGGCGATTAGATATTTATAAAATATATAACAAGGCGAGCAATTTAACACTAATATCGATTGTGCATCTAATTTTTTAAGTTGACTTGTACTTAAGACATAATGGCCCAATTCTTTTTTTTTCTAATAAACGGTTTGGTTTTTATCATATTTCTTATTATATTCTTGAAGCATTTAATTAGCACTTAATTTTAACTTACTTCGATTTTTTATTTATTTTCGATTCTTTTTTCTATCTTATTTCGATTTTCTTTTTGTTTATGTTTTTTTTTTTTAATTGAGGGAGGGGGCTAAGTTAACGTAAAGCTAACCCCCCACCCTTCAATATTTTTCTCATTTCCCGCCAAACCACTGGAGCACCAAATTTTTTTTCCAGCACTAAATTAGCATCTAATTAGCACTTAATTTTCATATATATTATAACTTTATTTTCGATGATTGGGGAGAAAGTGGGCTAACTTAATAGACGTATTCAAAACAGTCATTCGCAAAAAAAGAACTCAGTTGACATGTTAAAAAATGATATTTTCCAAAGAGGAATAACGTTTAAAAGCTATAAAAATCTATAAAAATGTATATTATTTTAATAAACATTATTGTTTTACATCTTACATTCTATGTTTATAAATAATTAATAAACGATAGGTTGTTCTAAGTCTTTAATATTAAGAAATATTGTATAATATTATGTATCAATCAAAATTATAAAATTCACTTAACGATATTTATTCTTATTAATAGGTTTTTAATGTCCATAAAAAGAAGTATTATTACATGAATTTCATAATATTACTAACTGATACACATAATTTATACAATAATTTGAATATTACATACAATAATTTGAATATTACAAATTACTAACAGTTTAAACGAGAATCCATCATGGACCATTAATGATCTACGCAGCAATAATGAATACATTATCTTAATAAAATGAAAGAGATAAGTTAAGTTCTGGTTAAAAAGACCCGGAGGATTTTACAACGCTTTACTGAAGCCCTCTTTAGAACCTACAAGTGGCATTTTGTGCGTTTTCTGCCATTTGAAGGCACTGAGTAGAGCTATAATTTCTATATAAATGAAACCTATATTGATCTTTCACAACCTACAAATGCTAGAAAATTCAGGCCGAAAGTAGATCTAAAATCTGAACTCGGTTGGTCGGAAGAGAATAGCAGGATACGAGAAAAAAAGAAACGGAAATAGAGAATAAGAAAGCGAGAAAAGGGGAAGGGGATTAACAAGAAATATAGAATAGGGTAAAAGTGGAAAAAAGAGTAGAAAAAGAAATACTAATTTTTTAGTTAAAATATATGTACAATTACGAAAGCGAACACGTAGTTTGCTTTGTGTACTAATACTAGTAAAATCGTGACAGTAATAGTTCTTAAATAGCAAGTATTTGAATTAAATAGCAATTTATTAAATCAAATAGCTTGAAACTCGTTAACTTTCTATAATGGAATAAATACTTTACATTTCCATTTAAATACAATTATTTATTGAAAGTTATATAAGTTGACACTTATATATCTTAAAAAATATTATATAATGTAGAAAGTTCTCAATATCTGAAACATTCTCAATGTCTGTATTCAACAAAGAAAATAGCTCAATGAGTACTTAATGATTATTATTCCTAATTGATATATTTCTCTGTTGATCTATTAAGAATCTAAAAGAATACTCTAGTCACAGACAATAATCACCAAACCCTCATTGAGCTTCTTTTTCTACTGAACACAGTCAATGGGTTAAAGTTACTATTATTTCTATATCTCTTTAGGTTTCTTATTTCTGAACTAACTGCACTAGTTCAAGAAGGCTATATTCTGATATTTACTACCAATACT
>NW_014554941.1:11601-15178 GCF_001313825.1 Dinoponera quadriceps | reverse complement strand
TATAAATATATAAATGATTCTTCAAATTAATTATATTTTATACTTACATTAGTGTGACATAATCCTAAGCGCTCTGTTCTGAGAAAGTGGTCATTCGTTCTATCATTTATATATTTATACTATGTTCCAAAACTTTTCAAAGAACATTTTACTCGGTATTATACTATTCTACCAAAAGAAGATCGATTGGAAACGTTTATAAAATTTTGGAACAAACACCGAATAAAATTTTCCTTGAAAATAATAATATAGAATATTTGAATAATTATTTTAACATTTGTTATTAAGTCATTTTAAATTTGCATAACTTAATTGAGGAAAATTCAGTTTCCAATTTCACATCTTATAACGATTTTTTAGGTTGATTATTGTGCTATCAATGGATACATCATAATATTACAAAATAAAATTCTAAATCCGTACTACAAGTTATCCAATATAAACAAAGGACTTTTCTCGTTCTTCAATTTGATCGAAATAAAAGCATAACATAACCTCAAATAATATTACAAGTGATTATATAAATATAACTTACATCCTTTCTGATTTGGAGCAGCTTCCTTTCACTCCTGATTTACACCCGATCGAGAGATTACAAATAATCCTTAAGTTACACTATCAAAATAATACCTACTGTTATAATTAACATGAAGTTTGTTCTTTATAATTGCAGTGGGATTGTATTATGGGTGCGTTCCGTTTCTTGTATGATGCGTATAGAAACATGGTAATTCGTTCCATTTCGCTTTATGCGCGCATAGTTCGACAAGCCATCAATACAAAGTTGCGTTCGAGAGTCCACACTGTGTGCATATCACTTGACACCAACTGCTCTGAAACACCCAGGCTATATTCGAAAACATCACTTTTTGGTGTGCTTTTGTGACTTCAGTGATTGAAGTTGTGAGGTGAAGGAAGCTGCTCAAAATCTAGAAAAAGAGATAAGTTATATTTGTGAAATCACTTATAATATTATACGTTATGTTATGCTTTTATTTCGATCAAATCGAAGATCGAGAAGACCTTTGTTTACATTTGACAACCTGTAGTACGGATTTAGAGTTTTATTTTGCAATAGTGTCTAGTAGTACACACACAATGTGGATTCCTGAACGCAACTTAGGTGTGTTCTTTTTTTTAAATGCTCTGTGATCGTCTTGACGTCAGAATAGTATCACAGCTGTTTCAAAATTATTTTGATACTGCCAGCTTTGTGCCCGATATTCATAGGCCGGTATTCATAGTCGGATCTTATATATGTCGCAGGGAAATAATGAAAATGGAGATTTCATCAAATCTCCACTTTCTACCTTAGGGATTTGATGAAATCTCCATTTTTATCATTTCCCTACGACACATATATAAGACCGTCTTAAGTTGTAATTAAGTTGGAAGTTGAAAATATTTATCTTCGCAAGCATTCTCCGCACACCTAAATTTTATTTGAAAGGAGATTCTTAATAAATAATCATTTTCGGAATCGGAATAAAATTGTATGTATATAGCAACAAATGAAATTGTTATTGTTGTTGTGTATACATAGTAATGTACAAATTTTATCACATCCGAATTTTTATCTCGCGTATTGCAACAATTTTTTATATAGCATGTTTTCCCATTGTACATCAATAGATTATGCACTCAACTTGTCACATGCATTATACACACACACGTACGGGTCAGGACTAATGTTTTCAGCCACGGTAGTTGACGCTAAAAAGAGAAAACACTGTCCCAGCTTAACTATCTCTCTCTGACCGTTCCGTATTGTGGAGGGAGTAAAGCTGTGTTCTTTCCAGTATAGTTACATTTCAATGGACGTGACACGCTAAACTACACTATTTCCGAACGGCTAGTGTGCTAGTGGTGTTCACATGGTGTGGATTCCCGAATGTAATGCACGTTGACTCATTTACGACATGGACAGTCAGGTATGTGGAGACGGCAGGTTGATAGATCTTATTGATGAAGGTTGGCGCAAAGAAAGATTGCCTATCGATGATATCTCAACACCAGTAGCTGAATTACCAGATCCCGAAAGTGATAACGGTGATTCTCACATGACATTGAAAGAGCTGGAGCAGAGATGGAACAATTTGGCATTGGGAACCCTTAGTGACAACCATCTGCATTCTCCGACTCCATTGCACAATTGAATCCTCTAATTTTCTGAACATATATTAGAAGAATCTCAATAGATTTGATTCTAAATTCTTCATATCTTTTATTACCACATTAAGATGGAATTTCCGAAGACTGGCAAACATTGTTCAATAAAAGGCTGCCAATTATTGGATTTTTTGCCATTTGTATGTAAACACTGTCAAGCTACTTTCTGTAAAGAACATTTTCACATGATATCACATGAGTGTCTAAAAGCAGAGAATCCAGAGCCAAGTTTGGTAAAGCTATTAAATTTCCTTTGCTCTAAAGAGTCTTGCAAGGAAATATCACCAATTCAGATGCCTTGTGTCAAATGCAAGCAACATTTTTGCTTGGCACATAGATATCATGGATGCTTAGAATTGAGCGAAGTGGAAAAAACTCAAAAATTGAAAAAATGGCAAATTCCAAAGAAACAGTTTGCAGAAGCAAAAGCCTTAGTAGATCAACAAATTACAGATAGTTTAAAAAAGTCCAAAAATACTGCAATGGCAAATAAAGTACTATTATAATATATCATATACAAAACAAATGTAATAAACCCCAAAAATTTTACAATTATTTTTTTATTTGTAGGTGCAACTTATGCGAGTGAAAGGATCAGCAATTGGTCCGAAAAATGTACCAATGAACGAGAGGTGTTACTTCTTTGTATATTTACCACTCATAGTTAAAAATAAACACATAGGTACTTCAAAAGGAGTCTTTGTCAACATGCAGTGGACAATTGGCAAATGTATAGATTCAATGGCTGATACACTTAAAGTTCCCAATAATAATGCAGCAACTACAAATAAGTTACAACTCTATCATCATTCTAATGGAGCTCTAATATGTAATGAGATGGATACACCTTTAGTAAAATTATTTAAGGATTCTATTATCGTCGATGGACAACAAGTTGTTTTGGAATATTCTGACAATGTACCTTTAGAAATATCGTTATATAAATAGATTTTACTTATAAGTATGCCTTGTGTATATCACTCTATTCTGTTGTAATAAACTACTACTAGTTCCTAATTATCTGTTATAGTAGCATGTTAATTACATTACATATCATATTACCGAAATAGTAGGTACATTCGGTACAATTATTATTCAGCGAGCGCTCAAGATTTATCGATATATACTTTTAGCATGCATATTAAAATTCGGAAGTATACAGCAAAAAATCTCTTGATTACTCATCGAATCATTGTACTGGCTGTATCTTATGCTTCTTTTCACACCACTTATTTATGAAACATATATTTATAGTTAATGTAGCTTTATTAGTAAAGGTAAGAACGCAGTTCTTTTAGAATACTTGTTTATTACAAACTAGAAGGTTCTATGTCAGTTTTATATTTATTCTTGACAAAGAGACACCTAAATGCATTAAACAAATTATTCATATCAGATTATTGTCAAA
>NW_014554941.1:3182-11028 GCF_001313825.1 Dinoponera quadriceps | reverse complement strand
ATTCATATCAGATTATTGTCAAATTTGTTTGAAATGAAAGAATGATTGAATCAGTATTGTGAATAAGTGCAAATCAAGTCCAATACGGCTCAGTAAGTATATATAAGGAATGTCCGAAATCCTGTCACAAAGATTATAGGTATATTATACACCCTAAAATTAACAAAAAGATTTAACAAATGAGTTCAAAGGCCATTATCTTTTAGAGTAAGTCACTTTTGGTTGTAATATAAAGTATATATGAGGCTTTGAAAAATTGACACAGAAAATGAAACAAATATGAAGAAATGTTGTCAATAAGTATATCAAATCTGTTCTCATGTAACAAAAACGTTGTAAGCACATTCACGCATCTATAATATCAATTTATAGTCTATTTTGCAGAAGTAAAAAATATTTAAAAATTAAAATAATGTATATAAAACGCTTGTGATATTATAAGAAATCAACCGTTAATATTTGAATATATAAGAAAATCTAATATGGCATGTAAGCTGCTAATGGAAGTTACTTCAAGCATTTGCTTATTTAAAGTAACATTTGAAATAAAAGTGGCTATATCCGAAAAAATAATGGTTTTAGGACCAATATTTATCAGAATTTGTTGTGTGAGTTAGTTGTACGGTGTAGAATATGCCTGTAAATTTTGTAACAAAACTACAAACTCATCCTATGTTTCGCTTAATATCGTATCATTCTACATAATTTTCTAAAAGAATTAAAAAAAATGAAAAATAGAACTCTCAGACCTACTTGCACCAACTCCGGTTAACTTAATCGACTCATTAACTCAACGGAATTGACCAATCGCATTAGCCAATTAGCTAAACTGATCAATGCAATTGGTCAATTCCGTTGAGTTAATCAGTCGGTTAAATTAACCGTAGTTGGTGCAAGTGGCCCTCAGTTTAATTTCAAATTCAAATTTATCTGAACAGTTATCACTTATACTTTAATTAAAGCAAACTCTAGTAACAGTTGCAACATTCTGTTACTTAGAATACAGAAAAATACGATATTACACGTGAACATTCGCCTACTGATTTGTAATGACTACGATTTATATTTACTTAGGTCTTTTCCTAAAAACGAGCCAACCTCTGTTTTACCTATTTATGACAATATTCTGACTTTGGCACTGGACGTTTCTTGTTTCATGTACATAAGTTATACTATTTATAGCGATATATAAACGTACAAATAAATGTGCGCTTATTTGTGATTTCATACAATATAGATATAGCCTTAATAAAATGGCTGACTTATCGATTCAAGACAATGTTTCATGCTTTAAGTCTTTGTTTTTAAATAGTGTATAATGACAGTTTTGTATCTTAAATTATGTCTGTTTTAAACAGCCATTCTGTAACTAAAAAAATAAATAAATGATAATTTAGATAAAGATTGAGGGCGTAAAATATTGTCTTAAGATTATAAGTGAACTATTTTGTTAAGGACTTTACATACACTACCAGAACAAGTGAATAAAATACCATTAATAATTATCGACACAGTAAGTATTGTTGAACAGAGTGCATGGTTACCAACATAATTATTTATAGGAATAATTTTCTATATAATCACTAAGTATGCAAAACAGAATATTACACACACACACACACACGTGTATGTGTGTGTGTGTGTGTGGTACGTATGCATATTTTGGTAAATGTTTGGAACTACTACTCTACTGAAAACTGCTTTTCTTTTTGTAGTAATCAACAAAAGAAGTTATAAAAAAATATTTATATAAGTTTAAAAAAGGGGGCATGAGGTTTTTTATGGAAAAAATCAAAATCGTCAAGGTATATTTAAATTTTTAAAGATCAATTCTATGATAGTTATAATTTCGCTTCCATCGAAAAAATCAAAATCGTCAAGGTATATTTAAATTTTTAAAGATCAATTCTATGATAGTTATAATTTCGCTATAAAGTCCTTTATGTTTGTAAACATATGTAATCGATTCTAAATATCAGCAGTTTTCTGTTTATTGCTCACTCAATTGATTTTTGGCGATGGAAGTGAGTAATAACAAATTGTCACGTTACTCTTCAACAGACATTAGATATTTTCTCCTGTAATGTAACAACTAATGATTTTTTATAATGCCACGGTGCTATACCTACTCAAGTTATGTGCAATATTTGCAACGAAGGTACAATATTAAATGTAAATTTAATATGAAGGTGCCAAAAGTGAAAAAAAAATTGTGGAAAGAAATACATTTATTCTCGTTGCAACTTCCGGTAATCGTGGCGTACGGGACCATGGTTCAATAACGCAAATTTGTCTCTATCTTTATGTTGCCAATTTATTGTGCAATATTTATTATTATCACCACCATATTAAATTTTTTTGGAGAATGAATTCAACATAGGACGACAAGCGATTACTGATTGGTCAAACTTTATAAGAGAGACGATGATCTATTCAAGTCAGAAAAAATACTTCAACGATAATAGATAGGCCAAACATTATAACAGAAGTAGGTGAAGCGAAGTTTGACAAAAGAAAATATAACAGAGGACGGATAATTGACGATACATAATTTTTTGTGGTTTTGAACGCAACAGCAAAAATTCTTCATTGAATCTGTACAATGTCGAGATGCTAATACACTTGAAGAAATCATACAACATCATACATAGAACACAATCAATTATTATAAGTGAATATTGGTAATATATGGAATAGGGGCTCCAGCTCTTATAATTTTGACATATATCATAGAGATGACCATCTTGAGTAACCTTCAGAAGGTTCTATTCATCGCTTGTTGTTTGTTAAAATGAAAGAAGTTGAATTGTTCTCGTTATTGACATTTAAATCTTTCACCTATTAAATCAGCCTGTCTTTACTAAAATAACATCCTGAAAAAAATTAGGCCCCTACGCAAGGAGAATTGAGCTTTAAAATTATTCCGTCTTTATGAGTTTCGCCTGCTCATCGGCGCTCCAGTTGTCAACTTGCCTCATACGACTTGGAATTCTCTAGTTCTTACAGATTTTTTTACTGTAAAAGAAGTTTCACATCGCAATTTATTTTGCAATAAGAAAATTTGTAAGAACCAGAAAATCTCTAGTCCTTCAAAGCAAGTTGATAACTGGAGTGCCGATGGAGAGACGAGACTCACGAAGACAATAATTTCAAAGTTTCCAAACCTTGCATAGAGGCCTTGCTAATTTTTTCAGGATCTGTTATTTTATTTTCTATCTATTATTTTATTATTAGTATAAGATAGACTCAGTAATTTATTAAGGTGAAAGATTCAAACAATCTTTGACAAGATGTAATCTTTAATAATAAATGCGCACATAAAGATATGTTTTCTGTTCTAAATAATTACTATTTCCTTCTATTTCGACGTACTGATCATTGTAAATGTGTCTATGATTTTTTTTATTTTTGCCAACGTTTTACTCCGATCTTATGGTTAATATAGATGACAATGTAAACGTGTAAAAGTTCGACAGAAAATAAAACTTAAGTTATTAGATAAAAACCTCATGCAACTTTTTAAAATATATAAAAATATCTTTTTATAACTTGTTTTATTGATTACCACCAGAATAATCGTGGTTTTCGGTGGAGTAGTACTTCCAAAAATGTACCCTTTCTATTTAATATGCGCGCGCATACGCGCCCGCACACACACGCACACACGCATGCACGCACGCGCGCACACACGCACGCACACACACACGCACGCACGCACGCACGCACGCACGCACAAAAGGAATAAACTAATTATCGCCTATTATTTATATAGTATTATTCCTTATGAAAACTTGAATTGAAAAGTTCTGTGACATCTTTTCCCATGAAGTTTAATCCGCTCCGGAACCCTCGAGTGCAAAGAGTTAATAAAACAATAATTATTAAATAAATGAGAGCTGATGGACGCAGTTGTTAAATGGACGTACGTCTGCGAGATATACAATTAAATAAAAAATAAAAGATAAAAAAGAATAAAATACTGATGTCAGAGTGATATAATATTTAATAAAAAAAGAGATATGTTTATCTTTAATATATAACGAACGTCTTGGTCTCAATCGTTTGTACCCATTTCAACTCTAAAATATCAATTTCAAAATTCAAAATATATACTATTTATATACATTATTTCTTTTTCTTATTAAATATTATATCACTCTGCCATCAATGTTTGACTCTTACTTGCATTTATTTTTCATTTGATTGTATATCTCGAAAACCTTTGTATATATGTTTTATTACACAAAACGTATATGAGCTGTGTATCTAGTAATATGCATGAGCGAGCCACTGCAATAATATAACATCGCTATGTCTCTAAAAACGACTTCATGTAGTTTTTGGCGTGTGATAATATAAATAATTTTTGTATCTCTTTAAACGACTATTGAGATTAGCTAAATTTTATGTAGTAATTAAAACTTTATTGAACATCACGGAAAAAATGACTTTATATTTTTCGAATCAAGTTTTTAGGGATAATGCTATATAGATAGTAGGCGCAAATTAATATATACCCCCGTATAAACGTGCACGTGCATATATGCACACAATATAACAGTCATGAATAAAAATCCTTCGCGTATTAAACAAGATTATTTAAAAATAAGAATTAACAAAATTTATATTAATTTATATTAATTATTTATACATCTAGTTATATAGTAAAGCAAGTAAATTCTTCAAGAGATTTGTTTACGGTGTATAAATTTATAATTTTTAAGATTTTCTGGCTCTAAATATAATCATATTGGGTCATATCACAAAGGAAAAAATTAATCTCTTCAATAGTAGTGTACATTGCAACAAATTAATTCTTTTCATACACTATTATTCGTATTAAATGGCATTTGATATCATAATATAAAATAACCACAATGAAATGGGAGCCAGAAATCTTAAAATTATTGTGCATACTTAGTTTCAATACAGTTTGGCATCCTTTTTCTCGATGCAGTTTGGAACGTAACTAATGGTCCAATGAGAAAACTTAATTTTTAGAAATTAATGTAAAGCAAATTCTTTCATTTGATTATATGGCTACATTCCTATACTAAAAGTGCCTAAACCATATTGAAGCTAAGTGCACATATCTAATGGAAGAAATACGAAAGTTAGCACACGATTATCGACATTATTTCAATTCTTACGAACTCGCATATCACTTATTTCATAATGTTACTCAATTAATAATACAATGTTACATCAGTGTCGAAAACGGCGACATTTATGTTGTAAATAACTCTCGCATTAGAAATATTTAATATCGCAATAAAATATAAATATATTTATCAGATCTGAGAGAGTATATATCTTTAATAGGCGAGTTATCTCGTCAAATATGTTTGATACCGTCGAAACAAAAAATGTACATCTAATGAGAAGTTACAAGCCCATAATATGGGAAAATAAAATTTTATTTTATGAGAAATATGGTGTTGATGCATATTCGTCATTTACAAGTTTCTTCACATCGCGTAATATAACACAATTGTATGTTCAACAAAGTACATACTACAGGGCTCCACGATAAAAAATCTTTTGTCTTTAATAGCGCATTTAAATCGTCATATCCGCGTACGTGATTTCTTGCAAGCAAATTTTTATCAATGTTTAATTACAAATGTATCATCCCATATGATGTTAAAGAGTATCTAGAGAACGAAAGCTAGTCAACACATTTATCCTTTGCTTACGTATAAATGAAAATAATTTTTAAAATAAAGAACGAGCTTGATAAGGGACAAAATGCATAATATATATAAAGAGATCGCAAAAAGGACGAGCAGTGCCATTCGCGCGTTTATATTTGTCTCTGTGTCCTGGCCGCGCGATCGGCCACTACCATTGGCCACCTGCCTGTTGGCTGAAGAATGTATTTGATAACGGTAGGTGGCCTGAAGTCAAGCTCAGGAATGCCAACGTGACTTTTGCAACTCGATCTGTCCTTCCAGCGTTTTTGCAAGATAAATCACAAAAAGCTGACTAAGTGCAATACCTAGAGCAATACCAGCTATTGTGTAGAGATTACGTTCCGCCCAGCTGCGTACAATTTCGATGCATCCGCTAGTCCAAACTTTTTTGCTCGCTTCCGATACTGGTAACATTTGGACTTTGTAGCCACACATTATGTTTACAAGCCCACTCTAGAATTGAAAAATTATTTTATTAGTAATAAATATTTAAGGACTTGTTCTTGTTTTTTAAAGATAAAAACATTATTCAATCATTTCATACTTCATATTATTTATTATTTCATATTTCACATGTAAATATAATAGATAAAAACATACGGATATATCAGTAGCATTTATGCAACAAGAAAATGGCACTCCACAACGTTCTACACTAGGGCTAGTACAATTGAAATATTCATTTTTTCCCCAATCTAGATATCCTTCCTGACTCAGGCCACAACATCTAAACTGTAACAAAATATTCCACAGATGTTATTATATGTATAAAATTCAACATATTATTTAACTATAATATATTAATTATAATATATTATACATTAATTATATTAGTTAATTTATATATTGTATATTGAGTTCAAGAATCCTTACTTCTTGTTGCCCAAAATCAATGAAATTTTGTAAATCTGGATCTTCTCTATATGTTTGAATTATTTTGTCGGTAAATGATTCTTCCAAAAGAGACTGTAATGTATGTGGAAATACAAAACCAACTACAGCCACACCCATTTCCAAAAGAAAAAATACCAGAAGACATAGTGAATACTAAAAAAGTTAATCGATCAGTAAAATTTTATAATAATTGTAAAGACATTTTTATATATGTAACAAAACTAACAAATTTAAGAAGGCATGTATTCTCACGAAGAGCTCCAACACATCCTGCAAAACTAACAACAAAGACCACTCCACCAGCTATCAGCATCACTAAAGAAATATTCAAGACCACATCGTAAACATTTTCCACCCTGACAGATCCAGTTGCTTGCCACTTGTCCACAAATGCATAGAGACCTACACCAATTAGCAGTCCTCCAAACAACTAGACAGAAAAATTGTTTTTCAGCATACAAAAATACATTTATGTGGAATAATGTGTTATTATAATCAGTAACTTAATTTCCACTAAAACCTTCAATTCAGTTTTACTTAAATACAAAATAAATCTAGTTTGCTATTTCTATTAGAAATAAAGTAATAATGAAGATTGACTTCAGAAAAATTGGTACATCCATAGTCACTTGAATAAAAAGGAATTGAATATTGAAAAACTTTTGTTAAATTGCCAATTAAATTATCGATTAAATATATTATAAATAATTAATTACTGTATCTTATAGCAGTTATTTAAGCACATGTAACATTTTTGGCAAAATATGTTAAAAATAAAAGAAAATAATATAATAGTGATGCTTACAATACTGAAATATTTAGGAAGAAAATTTCTATAATATGAAATTTCTTGAAACTTCTTCTATAATTTTCAAAATTTTCTTTTTATTTAAAATATTAATTAAAGTCAAAGTTTCACCATATGATCAAGTATCAAGCTTGTTTCCCATTGTGATAATTAACAATAAAACTATTATGAATAAAGAAAAATAGAAGTTGGCATTATCTATTCTCAATCTGTTTTTGATATTTCTACTGATTGAAATTTGTATCAATTCAATACCATTCTGACGAAGTTTGTAAATTGAGCACAGTTAATCACATTTCCACTGATTTAAGTTAAATTTCACATTAGGTGCGAATTAAGGTTTCAAAAATCACTAACCAGTATTGGTTATTTTTAATTGTAATATTTTATTTTCATTGACAAAGAGAAAAATATAAATGTAATCAAACTACTATAGTAAAAATTTAGTGAT
>NW_014554941.1:2580-2981 GCF_001313825.1 Dinoponera quadriceps | reverse complement strand
CTACTATAGTAAAAATTTAGTGATATTCAATGGTATTCAATGAAAGTAGTATAGATGTATTACATTCTATTATATTCTATCCGGAAAAAAATAATTACATATAAATTTAGTCTATATATATATACATATAAAAGGTGGTTCATTTTCACAGATACAAGCTGTTATCTCTGAAAGTATGCATCATAGCAAAAAATGCTTAAAACAAAAATGGTATGGTTTGAAGAAGGTCAAATAATAGTGAAGTTAATAAAAAAAATCAAATTTTTAAGGTTATATGAAGGTCACCATTAGTTTCTTAAATAGGATGTCCTACTTTTGATAGCAGATTTTTATAGATGATATCGAGACGTTTCCAAAATATAAATGTAATCAAACTACTATAGGTAATCATACTACATATA
>NW_014554941.1:283-2513 GCF_001313825.1 Dinoponera quadriceps | reverse complement strand
ATGAAGGTGTGAATTAATCTTTGCAAACTTTATCATCACTTGACTACACATTGAATAATGTCAATGATACTGTAACTTTAAAGACTCATAAATTAGGAAATTCTTAACGGAAGGCGATTTAATTATACCATTTTGAAAACGTCTCGATGTCAGCTATAAAAATCTGCCATCAAAAGTAGGGTATTCTATTTAAAAAGTTAATGATCTTCATATAACTTTGTAAATTTGATGTTTGTAAATTTGATGTTTTTAAAAAATTAATTTCACCATTATCTGACCTCCTTCAAACTATACCATTTTTGTCTCAAGTATTTTTTGCTATAATACATACTTTCAGAGATATCAGCTTGTAACACTTTAAATGGACCACCCTTATAATCATATATAATTATACATGTTCTACAAAATGTTCTAAAAAATACTGTTATATACAAATGTAATCGAAGTAAATGATTATATTTATGATTGCTCACAATGTAAACACTTAATTCAAGCAAAATATTATTTCCGCTTTTCATTCAATACATTCATTCAATAATAATTTTATTTCGTATGGATATATGTAATTATATATGTAGCCATATTGAGATATGTAGCCATATTAAGATAAAATTCATATATAAATTACATATGATTATATATAATTATACTTATAATAATTTTACATAATTATATATAATTTCTTTTCCCAGATATTCTGCTGTAAGCAGTAACTGCAAACCATACTGGTACAAATGAAACGTGAATAAATAACCACAAAAATATAATTTCACTTACCCAAAAAACAAAATTCAGCATGAAAATCATATACTTTACGCACGAGCTAACATACGTAAAGTTGTTGCCTCGCCTGCGATTATGCATCATCGTGCTTAGACTCGACGAGCCTTTCACGAGTGAATATAATGTCTAATAACACGAGCAGTTAATCCGCGCCTACAATATCACCTTGAAACATAACAATCAATACACAATTTATATGAACGTTTAATTAAATCTGTGACAATAAAATATAAAATGCTAATGTAGTATATCTTGACAATTCTCACTCAATTTACCATTACGATTTCGCGTTGCAACGTTCTTGTTTCGTTTCGTTACGCGGTCTTACAATCAGCTGTCACTCTGTTCTCGTTCCGCCATATCAATTCTAGCCATAAACATATAAGGTGCGTTCAATTTGGATGCTCACACGCTGAGAGAGTTCTGATGAGAGTTCTTATGAGCTTATAAGCGCCTCTTTCATTCGTTTAATTTGTTATCTGAGCGCTTAAGGAATATAGTTCATTTTGACTTCTTCTTAATTATGAATACTGCGGACAACCCGAGGGTTCCAATGCCAATAGCTGGTTCATTTTGGCTATTGTAAGCGATTGTAAGCGTTAATGATCCCTATATGCAAAACGCGGAAATGCTTGCCGCGCAGCAAGAAGCGACGCGGCAGCCAATAAATTTTTAGTTCTTGTGGATAAACGGCATGTCGATTGGCTATTGCGTCGCTTCTTGCCGCGCAGCAAATATTTCTACGTTCCGTGTGCAGAAGACATAAGGTGGCAGACGATAAAATATGTATACGATAAAATATTGTATATGTTATTTTGTCAAATGATATTATTATTAGAAACCTTTTCCGATGAAGAGGAATATAAAAATCCTTATAATAAGAATTTAGAAGATATCATTTTACTACTGAGTAACCGTTCTATTAAAAAATGAATACGACTACAACCCTTATTATTATTCACACAAATAACAAAATTACTGAGCAACAGTAATTTATTACTGGCCAATTTATCATAGGCAGTAATATTTTTCAACAAGAGAAGATTTTGTAAAAAATGTCATCTCGTACTACAGAGATGAAAAATTTAAATCACAAAAAATAAAAAATAAAATAAAAAAGTAATAAAAAGAACCGTTAACCAATACAAATTAAGTTAACGGAAATAATTAATAATCTTTAAATATTTCTCAATGACTTAAAAAATAATTAACAAACCTACTATTGGGTTGGCAAATAAGTTCGTTCGGTTTTTTTGACTGGTATAAAATACAATTTATTTAATATACAAAATATATACTAATCAATAATGTATTGACCATTCTTTTCTATGACTTCTTGCCATCTTTTTACCAATTTCATAATCCCACATTCATGAAACGTCTGAGGTTTACCGGCAAAAAACTGATCCAGTTGCGTTTTAACAGCTTCATTATTAGCAAAGTTTTT
>NW_014554941.1:0-243 GCF_001313825.1 Dinoponera quadriceps | reverse complement strand
AATAAGGAGGGTGAGGCAAAACATCCCAACCAAGCCTTAACAATTTGTTCCGAGTAGTTAATGAAGTATCGGGTCTGGCATTGTCGTGGTGGAAGACGACTCCTTTTCGATTTGCCAATTCTGGACGTTTCAAACGTATTGCTTGATTCAATTTCGTTAATTGGGAGCAATATACAGTTGAATCGATCGTCTGATCTGATGGTAAGAGCTCATAATAAATGATACCTTTATAATCCCACCACA
>NW_014554940.1:453-677 GCF_001313825.1 Dinoponera quadriceps | reverse complement strand
TAGCGTATTTGTTCCGAAATATTCAAGCCGAATCGTGAATTTGCATTAGCTCACGTTTTCTGACATAAAAAAAAAAGAAACGCTCGCCGCTTGATCTCCTCGAGGCTGCAGCATGGAAATAACGTAATAAGGAAGAAAATTTCACTCACACTCTGCAGTTTGCATCCGTTCACGATTTAACGTAAAGAAAAGCTGATTCACTAGAGATTCAAGTTAATTCCTCT
>NW_014554940.1:0-271 GCF_001313825.1 Dinoponera quadriceps | reverse complement strand
AGAATATTTCAATCACACTCTTCAGTTTAAAACCGTTCATAATTTAAAGTAAAGAAACGCAAGATTCACTTGACATACACGTTACTTCGACTATTACACGCAAACTCGCAAGTTTCGCACACAGATTCATTTCTTTTACGTTCTCTCGTGGAACTAACGTATTTGTTCTAAAAGATTCAAGCCAAAACGTGAATTTGCATCTGTTCAAGTTTTGTGCTGTAGAAACGAAAGAAACGCTCGCCGCTTGAATTCCTCAAGGCAGCAGCATGGA
>NW_014554939.1:888-1112 GCF_001313825.1 Dinoponera quadriceps | reverse complement strand
CCTCTCAAGACTAAGAGTGGAAAGGAAGTAGCCGATGCTTTCGCACAGATAATTCGAAATGATGATAGATGCTCGAAGAACCTCCAAACCGATCAAGGCAAGAAATTTTACAACGCTGATGTGCTGAAACTTACAAAGAAACACAACGTTAATCATTACTCGACGTACTCCGTCATGAAGGCATCGGTCGTGGAACGATTCAATCGCACGTTGAAGAACGACAT
>NW_014554939.1:0-816 GCF_001313825.1 Dinoponera quadriceps | reverse complement strand
TCGGTATGCGTCCTATCGATGTGACTCCAGCGATTGCGGAAAAACTTCTGAGTACTGTGTACAGCAACGTAAAAATTGCAGCGCCTGCTAAATTCAAAGTTGGTGACCATGTACGTGTCAGCAAATTCAAGACTGACTTCGAGAAAGGTTATACACCGAACTGGACAACTGAGGTGTTTAAAATTGTGAAGGTACAGCGTACTAATCCGGTCACTTATCTGCTGGAAGATTCTCGTGGAAAGTTTATCGCAGGAGTATTTTACGAATATGAGTTGCGTAGCGTTGCTAATCCTGACGTGTACCTTGTGGAAAAAGTGTTGCGCAAGAAAGGTGACAAGGTTTATGTGAAATGGTTAGGATTTGACAATTCATATAATTCATGGATAAACAGGGATAATGTGTTGTAAAAAATAAGTTTTATTATAACCTTTTGTATTACANCTACAAACATGTATGAGTAATATTTTCTTTATTATTTCAAATGAGTGCTACATATAAAAAATGCGTGAATAACTATAGCGGTATATTATAATGCCCCCATGGAAACGTGGAACGATCGGGTATGATATACCGCTTGTCATCGTATAGACTTAGAGCGATTTTTGTTTCAGACACTGTGTAGACTTTGTGTAATTTCGATCTTATATACGATTGTTGACGAGTTTTTTCGACTTCATCTCTCAAACATTGTGTATAGTCGTCAAAGGTTATCGTTCGCGCTATGACGCTACTTTTGACGCCTTTGGTCTTTTTCGTATCCTTTTTTCCGTCTACTCTCAGCGCGTACATCTTAGCTTTAAGTCCGACGAATTCTGT
>NW_014554938.1:3068-3956 GCF_001313825.1 Dinoponera quadriceps | reverse complement strand
GGATGCAAAATGAAAGTGTAGCGTAAGTAATACGAAGAAATACAAAGAATACGGTGTATAACGTGGAACCACGAAGCCGATATCCAGTTACGCGATTAGCTGCAAAAAGGAAGCGAGAAACCGCGATTCGCTTCGTGGATCCGTTACGATCCACATCTCGTCGCGGCGTCGTCTTACATATCGACACACTGTCCCCCTTTTCCTTACATCTCTTCCGACACGCACATGGNCTCTCTCTCTCTCTCTCTCTCTCTCTCTCCCTCTATCTCTCTCTCTCTGTAAAGGTTTGCAGAGGCGCATGCAGGCAGTTGTGCAACGCGCATGTGCCTCTCGCGATCTCCGTTCACAACTATCCAAGCTTAGTATCTGATGACCCGCCAAGGGCTGCATATGACAGAAACAGCAGCGGCAGCAGTAGCAACGGTGGCAGCAACGGCGGCAACGACGGCGTTGGCGGCCGGGAAACGAGGATTTCTAGGAGCCAGATCTGCGAACGGGAGAGGTGGGACGGCTTTTGCGGAGGACACTTGCTAGGGGTTGATAGCAAAGGAGGACGACGAAGTGAAGAGTGGGCCGAAGGGCAAGTGGAAGCCACGGGGGAGGCAAGGAAATAGGGGGCAACAGACTTCATGTCATGCACTTACCAGGTGTAGAAATATGAAACCGGAATTTTTTGTAAAAATTACACGTCTGTTGTTTGAAAATGATGAAAAATATTTTATTCAAAATAATGTCCATTGCTATTTATATATTTTTTCCACCTCTCCGGCAGTTTATGTATGTCACGCCAGAAAAACATTTCTTCTTTTGAAGCGAACCAGCTATCGAGCCATTTTCGTACATTTTCAAACGAAGTGAAGCGTTGTTCAGCGAGAGCGTGTTCCATTG
>NW_014554938.1:0-2646 GCF_001313825.1 Dinoponera quadriceps | reverse complement strand
AGGAAAATGTGAAATAGGTAATTTCTCGGTCGCATCTCGTAATGTGACAATGTAACATTCACGTAACTAACTTTGATTTAGTTTCCGATCGTTTGAATCGAGTTGAAGTGTAATCATTCAGCGAAATTATAGACGGAAGCACAAGGATCGCGTCCTCTCGAGTTCATTGCTGCTCGATCAGCGGTACTCTATTTATTTTTGATCCTCTTTCATAGCTCGCGCCGCGAAAAGTATTGTCTGCAAAATATAACAACGCCTGCCTCCACTTACGATATTCAGACGGAGGGAGGAAATAGGTTCGCGAAGTCGTACTCATGCATATAAATTTTTGCGCATGAAACAAACAATGAACAACCTGCGAAGAAGAGAATAAATTTTCTCCTAACGCGTAAAATTAACTTTGCATAAATTAAAAATTACGTTTCCTCACGAGTTCGAAAATCTTACATCTTACTTTGCGTAGAAAAATGAGAAAAATAAAAAAATAAAAAAATATATTTGAAGAACAACGCAAGAACCTCCTTACCGGTCTTATTTTCTTCTCTCTTTCAACGAGAGCTCAAAACACACAGGCAATCCGTATCATATCTCTCACCGATGAAGCGATGCACTTCTCCCGGCCGATCGGTGCGCCGCAACAAGTCGTGACCCGTCTGAAACAATAGAGAAAAATCGCATATGAAGTTAACTATCGTTGAATTTCCATATACATGAACATTTGTATATGGTGTCGTAAGAAGAATGGGAGGCAAGTGATTGGAAAAGGGTTACGGCAGCGAGAAGGAACTGATATTAAGCATTACTCCGGGTATTAAGAGAAATTATTAGAGTTATGTTTCCATCGTATCTTTTCTGGATNTATGAAAGTTAACTATCGTTGAATTTCCATATACATGTACATTTGTATATGGTGTCGTAAGAACAATGGGAGGCAGGTGATTGGAAAAGGGTTACGGCAGCGAGAAGGAACTGATATTAAGCATTACTCCGGGTATTAAGAGAAATTATTAGAGTTATGTTTCGATCGTATCTTTTCTGGTGCTTCGCGGGCGACCGCGACGACGAAACAACGAAACGGCAAGAAACGAGCCTACGATGACGGAGACGAAGAAGGAAGCTAGTTGAATTATATTTGCCGCTATACCGTTATAGGCGTATACATATATATTTTATTGCGATATTCATACCGTTTACAAAGACGTCTCGCCGAACTGCCTCGTTAAATATTTTACGGTGCGACCGACCTGCACCCACTACGACGCCAGAAACGACGAGCATGAATAAAACCGAAATGTGCAGACGTACAAAAAGAACGCGCGCGGTTCCTCTAAGACAAGCTGCGATAATACGGAGATAAACGGAGATAACATTGTTATTTATCTATTGCGAGTTACCAACTTTTTTTTCTCCGATTTATTCCAAATTGAATAAGGAGTCGAAATATGTAACCATTATTGTCGTAACTGATTGAGAAGTACATGTAATTTCTAATTGTTTATAAATTTATGAATTTGTTTAAGCAAATTACATGCTACATAGGACTACGTTTTGTTTCAATAAGATAATAAAATTATATGTAAATTTTCACATTTTCTTAAAAAAATACAGGTAAATGATTTACTAACAGCGCGCCGCGTCCAGTTCGCGCCCCTGCGCGTCGATGTAAACAAATGAACGTTGTAATTTACCTATTGCGAGTTACCAACTTTTTTTTTACTCATTTATTGGAAATTGAATAAGGAATCGAAATATGTAACCACTACTGTCGTAACTAATTGAAAAGTACATGTAATTTCTAATTTGTGACGGCGCATTAGCACCGTCACCCTCCCCGCGGCCCGACCGACCATCCGTTGGGTTGTTCATCGCCGTTTCGCGCCATCTCAATCAATACGACACGCACGTGACGCGCTTCCGTCGAAAGAGTGATCACGTGCGTGTCAACAAACACAAACCTGGAGCTTTCGTCGGATATATATTCCGACCGGCGGAGGCCTAGATAGCCCGATTCCACCGGAGTCAGCCAGAGCGACACGTTCGCAGGCTACTCCGGATCCCGTCCTCCACGTTGCCGAGGAATCGGGGTGGTGTGTTCGCCGTCTCAGCCGCGTGTTCGCGGTCGCACCCGACATGCTACACACATTGCCGAGGAACCGAAACGGTGTGTTCGCCGTCCCAGCTGCGCGTACGCAGCCGAACTCGANATATTCCGACCGGCGGAGGCCTAGATAGCCCGATTCCACCGGAGTCAGCCAGAGCGACACGTTCGCAGGCTACTCCGGATCCCGTCCTCCACGTTGCCGAGGAACCGGGGTGGTGTGTTCGCCGCCTCAGCCGCGTGTTTGCGGTCGCACTCGATCCTTTTAGCCGTGGAACCAAGACGGTGTGTTCGCCGTCTCAGCTGCGCGTTCGCAGCCGCACCCGACATGCTACACACATTGCCGAGGAACCGAAACGGTGTGTTCGCCGTCCCAGCTGCGCGTACGCAGCCGAACTCGACATCCGTGCCTGGGACGACCCCGTCTCCAACGGGAGTTCTCGTTCCCCGCCGGCCTGCGACCGAAGGAACTGCGACACGACAAGTCCGGGGTGGCGCCTTCGCCGTCTCCACCGAGTATTCTCGATCACGTCACCGCCACACAATCT
>NW_014554937.1:4868-11438 GCF_001313825.1 Dinoponera quadriceps | reverse complement strand
TGGAATCTAGAAAAAGTAGTAGATTTAGGAGACAATAAATCTGCACACAATGTTTTTCTTTTGATTTTAACAGAAGATTTATTAGATGAAATCGTTAAACAAACTAACATCTATGCAGCTAAGAAAATTCATTATTTATTAAAGGAAGATCCGCCAAATCCGTTACTGCATGGACTGTTCTTACTCTAAAAGAATTAAAAGATTTGATCGGAATGCATATTCTAATAGAAATTCATTATTCCAAAATTCGAATTTTATTGAAGTTTGTATCCGGTTAGTAGAATAGACTTCACAAATATTATGACACATAACCATTTCAAACATATTGCTGCAATGATACATTTAAATAATAATAAAAATAATCTTTCTAGGAGTAATCCGAATTATAATAAATTATATAAAGTTAGGCATGTTACTGAAAATCTGAATAAAACCGTCATAGAGGTTTATAAATGTTCAAATTTAGCTGCAATTAATTTGTCTGTCACTTGATTCAAAGGATGTTTTTCACTGAAACAATATAATCCGATCAAGCCTATAAAAATGGAATGGGACGAAATGGAACGAGGGCGGTTCAATAAGTACCCGTGTTAGAAATGAAGACACCATTTTTTCAAAAAATTTTTTTTTATTTTTCAACATAGTCCCCTTTTAGAAAGATACACTTCTTTCAACGTTCCTGCCATTTTTTTAACCCCTCCAAAAATAGGATTTGTCGAACTCTCCAAAATACGCCTCTGTCTCGGCGATGACTTCCTCGTTTGAGCTAAATTTTTTTCCCGCGAGCCATTTTTCCATATTAGGGAACAAGAAAAAGTCGCAGGGAGCCAGATCGGGTGAATACGGGGGGTGCGGCAGCAATTCATAACGCAATTCACGCAGTTTGGCGGCGACAACTCCGGATGAATGTGCTTTCCACCGTGAGCAATCGCGGCACCCATCAGGCCGACAATTTTTTCATCGCCAACTTATCATTTAAAATATTAATTGCCGTTCCGGTCGATACACCTATGGCTTTTACTACTTCGCGCACTTTTGTTCGTCGATCAGCGAGAATCATGTCGTAGACTTTTTGAATGATTTCCTCGGTAACCACGTCTGCCGGGCGTTCTGGTCGCTCCTTATCAAAAACGGATATTCGCCCACGTTTAAATTCGTTGAACCAATATCTAACTGTGGTCATAGATGGCGAAGTGTCCCCATAAACAGCATCCAACTTTGCTTTTATCTCCTCGCATTTTTCCCATCCAAAATCAAAAAGCGAATTACCAAACGATACTGCTCTTTTTCCATCTTAGCGAAAATCACGAAACACGTCTCGAATGGCTGCCAAATCCAAACTAACATATTAATCAGTTTGCAATTTGTTTTGCCGTCGTTTGATAGATGACAGCACACGATGATAACACTAACTTCCCTCAAGAACGCCCTCTGTCGTCTAACACGGGTGCTTATTGAACCGCCCTCGTAAAGTTTGGCCTTGTAGACTCAAAAACAGATATTGTTTTCAAATTTGAAGTGTATGCACAGAAATCAAAATCAAATACATCTTATAATGATACACTAGAAGAACGTGTAGTTGAATTTGACTAAATATGTGCTACAAACAGGCACTGTAATTGTCTTTCATAATTATTTTACATCGATGCAGTTTGTACCCAGACTTCATATGAAATGACTTTTTCTGTTGGCACTGTAAAGTCAAATCGAAAAGGGCGTCTATCGTTGATAAAGGAAAAAAAGGAAATGGAACAGGATGATTATCAATTCCAAACTGAGGGTACTGTTATGCCATAAAATAGATAGATGCGAAACCTGTGACACTTCTTTCATCCACATATAATCCATTAAAATTGACGGAAGTTTCGAAAAAATTAAAGATAAAATGAAAGTTGCGAAAAAAATTCAAGACTAAATATTTCATGTTCTCTTGTCGTTGCATCTTACAACTCAATTATGCGAGCAATTGACAAATTTGATCTAAAGAAAAAATATGCTTTGGGTACACGTTCTCAAAAATAGTGGTATAGAATTTTCTATTTTATAATTAATCTATGATTGNTCCATCATAAAATGTATGCTTGCTAAAACCAACTAGATTTTCGATTTCAATTAGCCAAAGGGCTAATTGAAAATTGTTCTTCTCGGAAGCAAATTGGAAGGCCAGTAAGCTTTTTGGTAAATAAGTAGAAGGTTATTTCAAATGACGTGAAAACCGCCAATGTTAGATATAATATATCCACAACAATAGAATCCCGAAGAAGATCTCGCATGTGCATTATTAAACAAAAACAAGTGTGCACAAAAAGTCTTTGCATTTGTTAGAAAAATTTTTTGTTTAAAGCTCTATAGTTTTCCAAAATTGTTGAAAATATAAGTAAAAATAAACTGAATTTATTTTATGGGTTTTTAATACCAAAATCTATTTTTAGATATATTACTATTGTGAGAGTGGTTTAGGCATATTAATACAGTTATTGGGTAGTTTCCTGAATACCTTTCCTTACTTCCGTTTTCTATGCCATTTCAAAACACATACGTGGAATTAAAACGTTGAAACATGAAAGGAAGCCTTCTTATGAAAATTATATTCATTTTTCATATTTTAACAATTTTCGCAATAATTTGATATGCTATATAGCTACATAGATATATAGCTATATAGAAAGGGTGCAACCTTAATATTCGTCAAATTTTTTTATATAGCTACGCACTTCTTTTTCAAAATGTGATAAAAACGGTGTCGATAAGTTTATTTTTATAGAAATTATGATTTCTGAAAAAAGGTGGTAAATATATGTGGTACCACTGGATAGTAAAAGGTTAATATATTACAGTTTGGGACGTAATCAATAAACCAATTCAATGTACGTGATACTAATTATAAATTATCAATACTAACAGCGAATATCGAAACATAGCCCGAAATACACGCACCGATCAAGCAATGCAATATTATGCTATTTTAACAATATTTTGAAATATTAGTACAATATTATAAATAATAATTAAAAACATTATATTTGCAATGTCTCGGTAATATTGCATTGCAATATGCAGTGACACAGCGTTGCGGCAATGTTACTTGCAAGCCTTGCAAGCCTCCATGCTGTATGGGAAGATGTCTACCAGGTGTATAAGTTTGAAACCGGAAATATTTTGTAAAAATTACACTTCTGTTGTTTGAAAGTGATAAAAAGTATTTTATTCAAAATAATGTCCATTGCTATTTATACATTTTTCCCACCTCTCCGGCAGTTTATGAATGCCACGCCAAAAAAACATTTCTTCTTTTGAAGCGAACCAGCTATCGAGCCATTCTCGTACATTTTCATACGAATTGAAGCGTTGTTCAGCGAGAGCATGTCCCATTGATGCGAATAGATGATAATCGGACGGAGCCAAGTCTGGAGAATAAGCCGCATGCGTTAGTATTTCCCAACTGAACGTCTCGATCGTTTCCCCGACTCGTTTTGCTGTGTGTGATGGGGCATTATCATGGAGCAAAATGATTTTGTGTTGCCTTTTCCCATATTCCGGTCGTTTTTCACGCAATGCTCGATTTAAATCAATAATTTGCTGTTGGTAGCGATCAGTATTAACGGTTTCACCAGGTTTTAGCAGCTCATAATACATTACGTCCTTCTGATCCCACTAAACACAGAGCATTGTCTTCTTTTCAAAGCGAATGCAGTGGATGTCGATGGTTCGCCTGGATTCACCCATGATTTCTGACGATTAGGATTCTCAAAATATATCCATTTTTCATCACCTGTCATGATATGATGAACTTTCTTTTGTATCTGTTGAGCAGCATTTTACAAGTGGTTTTTCGATTTTCTTGCTGTCTTTCATTTAGTTCATGCGGAACCCATTTTCCCACTTTCTGAATCTTTCCCATGGCTTTCGAACGAATTGAGACAGCTTTCTGCGTCACATTCAAATCATCCGCAAGTTCTTGTTGAGTTTAAGTATCATCTTCATCAAATAAAGCTTGCAATTCGTTGTCTGCCAACTTTTTCGTTGGTTTCCCACGCTTTTCGTTTCTCACGTCAAAATCATTACTTTTGAATTTTTTGAACCACTCGAAACACTGTGTTTTACCAAAAGCATGTTCACCGTAAGCTTCGACAAGCATTCGATGCGATTTTGCAGCAGTTTTCTTCAAATGATAACAAAAAACCAATGCTGTCCGCAAATCGTAATTCGTAAGCACAAAACTCGACATGTTTAAGGTTACTGAAAAATATACCGTTGTGTGGAACTTGGGTTGTTGTTGTGTTGAAAATCTTCGTCAGCTGTTAGAGGAAGATGATGGCGCTGCAGAAGCGGTCTTACGGTCCCTAAACTGATGGCTATCACCATCTATAGGGAAATTCCGGTTTCATACTTCTACACCTGGTATATGAAAAAAATGGTGTTATGCTTATCTCCTACATTGGCATCTCTCTCTTTTCTAATTTTGAATCGCGCCCGGGATTCTTCGAAAAGGTTGTCGACGGGAACCGCGCCCGCAGCTACACAGAGCGACTCAGTCGATGCCCTGCGATAAGCGGCGTTCACCGAAATGAGCGCTCGGCGCTGCAGGGACCTGAGGACTTTCAGGTTGCCTTTAACACACATGACCGACGTCCACCCGGCGGCAGCGTATGCCACCGTGGGTGCGAACACGCCCCGGTATATAGCCGAGAGTGCCCCGAAACGCAGGCCCCATTTGTATCCAGCTTGCCTGCTTACTAAAAAGCGAACCGACATTTTCCCTAAGATATTTGCAATGGGTGGATACACACATTCCTCTATCTATGTGGATGCCAAGATATCTAACTGATTTCCTAAGTTGAACTTATTATTTCCTTATTGAATGGTCGCTGGCCTACCCACGAGGTCAGCCTTTTTGGCCCTGACCGCTTTTCGTTTTGATCGGGACGAGCTCGTCCCCGTCTGCCGGTTGGGGCTCTTTTGACAAAGTTGCTTTTGAGGACCATTATTTCAGCCTTTCGCAACGAAAGCTCTAATTTGGCAAAGCTACACCATTTCCCTATGTCGTCGACTACTTCCTGTGCTTTTATTTCTATTTCTTTTCGGGAATCACCACTGACTATTACGAGAAGATCATCCGCGTACGCTAAGAATTTACCCCTACTCTAGCTTACAGAATTTTAAGGAGTCTGTCAAACATGACGTTCCAACAAGTTGCACCTAGAACCCAGCCTTGCGGGCAACTTCTGATTGCCTTCTTCGAGACCATTATATCACCGAAGGAGAAAAAGACTTTCCTATCCCGGAAGTAGACAACCAGCACTTTAAAGGTGTTAAGAGGGCTGTCCCTATCCTTAAATCCTGATAATAAGGCTACCAGACGTTGTCAAACGCACGCGAGATGTCGAAGAGCAGCGTAAAGATGTATCTCTATTCAGAGGCAGAGACCATTTGTCGCAGCTCCACGACAACGTCCTCCGTCGACGTTCCGGATGTGATGCCGAACTGCCAATCTCAGATCTTCCCCGGCGAGAGTGACGTCTGGTTGAGTCGCTTCAGAAGAAGCTTCTCGAAGAGTTTCCCTATTACGGAGAAGAGACAGATCGGCCTGTAGGATTTGGAGTCCTCCACGTCCTTGTCTTTGATCTTCAATTAGGCTCTGAGCGAGCCCTCCTTCCAGATCGTCGGGAAGACGCTCCACTGAAGGCACCTTTTGAAAAGCCTAATGAACAAATAGGGGATTGCCCTGTAGGCGGCCTTTAGTACCGAGACCTTAATGAGATCCAGTCCTGACGCCTTGTTGTTTGTCAGAAATCTGACTGCTGCTGCGATTTCTGCACCCGTGAAGAGAGGGTCATCGGCAGTGTCAGGCACATGGTGTTGCGCTATTTCTGACTTCGCGCTGCTGCAGCGTATCTTCGTTCTGCCAGTCATCCGACACGTGCACGTCGAGCAGGCAATCAGCGGTCTCCTCTAGGGTGANCTATCCCTAAATCCTGATAATAAGGCTACCAGACGTTGTCAAACGCGCCCGAGACGTCGAAGAGCAGCACAATGACGTATCTCTGTTCAGAGGCAGAGACCATCCGTTGCAGTTCCACGACAGCGTCCTCCGTCGACCTTCCGAGTGAAGCCGAACTGCCGATCGGAGATCTTTCTGGCACATGGTGTTGCGCTATCTCTGACTTCGCGTTGCTGCAGCGTATCCTCGTTCTGCCAGTCATGCGGCACGTGCACGTCGAGCAGGCGATCAGCGGTCTCCTCTAGGGTGACGGTCAAGAAGTTTCCGCCACGGAGAGTGCTCAGCACTTTGTCAACCAAAAGCTTATCGGCCTGATGCTTATAAACAAATTCCCAGAGCTTCGAGTAGCCTTGTTCTGTGACAAATTTCCGCCAACTCTCGAGTTACGCCTTCCTCACCTCCCTGGTGTACTCCCGCAAAGAAAAGCGGTAGACACGCAGTTTGGCGGAGCGGGTGAGCTTAACACATGTCTGTTGGTATGCCCGTCTGTCCCTATAGACGATTTTCTTTCTTATCGTCAGATTTTTGGTCCACCACGCGTTGGACTTTCTATATTGCCTCTTTCTAGG
>NW_014554937.1:0-4744 GCF_001313825.1 Dinoponera quadriceps | reverse complement strand
ACACGCAGTTTGGCGGAGCGGGTGGGCTCAATACATGCCTGCTGGTATGCCCGTCTGTCCCTATAGACGATTTTCTTTCTTATCGTCAGATTTTTGGTCCACCACGCGTTGGACTTTCTATATTGCCTCTTTCTAGGCATTGCCTTCTCGCAGGCGTCTAGAAAGGAGCCCGCAAGAGCATCAGTGAACTTCGCCACGTCCTCCACAGACGTCAAACCGAGGACTTCAAGTCTCGATCTGGACAGATCGACGAGGCGCTCAGCGAACTCCTCCCAGTCGCCCCGATTGGTGTCGAATCGAACATTCGTAGATCGCTGCCTACCTTTGACTTTTGGCACCATGGCAGCCTGATATCCAAGGAGTTGTGGTCACATGGTCTCCAGTCGCAACGTACCCTCCACACGCCGACGAACTGGCTCATGGATGGGGATAACAGCGTCACGTCGATGTGCGACGATTTCTATGACGTCCAGTAGGTGGGCAGCTGTCCGACAACATTAAGAACTTTGTATCCGACGGCCTGGATGAAGTCCTGGAGCATCGCTCTTATACCGTCCAATTTACTGTTACCCCAGAAAGGTAAACGCGCATTGGCATCCATTCCCACTAACACCCTCAATGAACGAAGCAGCATTTCGAGGTGCCTGAGTTGCTTCTCTATCTCGTCGCTGTACTAAAAGTAGCACGATGTAACGTGGAAAGAGAAGCCAGGTGCTCGCAATTCCGCATATGCGCAGGGCGTCGTGCTGAGCTGCAAGACAAACATTATCTGGAATTCGGGGTTGCAAGCGACTGCGGCCCAAGGACGTCGGACGCACACAGCAGCCACCCTCATTCCAGTCCCTAACCGGAAGAATGCCTACCCACTGCCCTACTTCCGGACGTGCAATTCCTGCAAGAGCAGGATGTCCAGTTGCTTTTGGACAATGAATTGACGAACGTCCCCTGTCACCACAGCCGAACGTCTCATGTTCAACTGCAGCACCCTAATTTCCGTGGATCTAAGCAACGCGGTCAGTGAAGTGCTCCTGGCCGGCACCAGAGGCAAAGAACAATCGACCACCTCTACTGGGATTTGGGATGAGATTACGATCGCGGCATTTTTCGCGGGGCTATTGCCAGAGCATATCCTGATTTGCTTCACCCGGTCGAGGATTGCCGGTGTGAGCAGCCTATCACATCTCTCTAAGCTAACACTGACAGCACGAAGGCTGAGAACCTGGGACCGTGCACCGAATTGCTCTGAGCCGCGGATGTGCTCGGGCACGGTTGGTCGAGGCGCCTTTCTGAAAGCGGGGGCCTCAACCAAGCGCGCGACCGAGCGTGCACGCGACAGAGCATCATAAAATCCCCCGCTTCCAAAGTTGCGGCCTTGTCTGGTCGGAAGCGTTCAGCCAGACGGACATTCCTTCTCGGCACATTATTGAAAAATTTACCCATAATATATTTAATTTGGGGATCGGAATGGAGATCGAGCAACGCAGAGCCGCCTTACGTTGCCAAGCCTAGAAAACTCGGGCAGTCGGCAAATACCCCGGGGATGTATCGTTAGCGACTGCGCATTTTTTCCGTCCTCGCAGCCATTCATACCTTCGGCACGATACTTCTACTTTGGTATTAGAACTGTATAGGCAGGCCGGCCCGTGCAGGAAATAAAAAGCAGAACTCCGGTTTCGTCATCTCTGCGGACAAAGCCACAGAGACGTAGGATCCCGTAATTTTAATTTAAGGGCAGTTTCCGCGCGTCTCCCACGCACCGCAGTGCGCAGAAGGACGGCAGAAGTAAGCTGTACCGGGGATTAGGTTTGCGTCGTTGGAATTTTTGTTTGAGTAAGACCTTTATTGCATGTGAACCAATTACGTGTTCGCGGTAGTGCTCAGGTAGGATGTGGGAGTGGTTTGCAGAAAGGAAATGTGGAGAGAAGTGGGTGTGTGCGCGATGCGGTCGGGTGGCGCCACCTCAGCTCCAGAGAGCTCAGCGACTGTCACTGCGGGTTTCATACCGCTCGAGAGGCTGGCCCTCCTTCGTCGCCTCACTGTTTCGTCGTGACCTGTTCCTTTAGCACAACGAACTAGAGAACCTGAAAAATAAAAGTATATTAATACCTCCGGTTCCGTCGCCGCTGGGGCAAAGCCACAGAAGCGCAGGGCCCGGTAGGTCTATATAACGCAGACTCTGCCCGGCTTCCCCGCAGCGCCAGGGTTGCGAGGAAGAGGACAGTTGGGAGACAGGCTGCGACAAGAAGGGGAATACTAGGCCTTTACCGCATGAGGACATTTCAACTCAACGTCAGCGGTAGCGTAGTGATTTTTTCGATGGTAAAGAAGAGGCATTTTTGACGTTGTACCGCTTAAGAACTACATATGCGTTCACGGTAACACAGTGGGCCTTTCAGAAGAAGTGGGAGTGGTAATTTTGTGGGTACCGCCGGAGAACAGATTTCCTGTTCGCAGTAATGCTTATGGAGGTGGAAGGAAGGGAGGAAATTTGGTTTTTAACCGCGTGGGAACAGTTTATCTGTTCTCGGTTATGCATTGAAATTCTTTGGAAGGATGGAAGTTGGAAAATTTATGGAATACCGCGTGAGAACAAATTTTCTCTTCGCGGTAATGTTATGTTAATTAAGGAAGGAATGAAGGTAAAGGGGTGGGAGGTAGGAAAATCCGCTAGCAACCCCAAGGCTCCAGCACACCAGCTTGCTGTCTTAGCGTATTTCATACCGCTCGAGCCGCTGACGTGCTTTCTGCGCCTCGGCACCAAGCCGCCGGCAGTTGTCCCACGAAGGACCCGCTGAGCCTTCCCCCCTTACCATTCGGAGGGCAGGTAGCGTACGTCGAAGTCAGAGCCCCGTCAGCCGCCAGGAAGAGTGATTGTTGCGACCTCTTCCAGCGTTTCCGATTCACACCACCAGGAGATGGAGTTGGCACGTGAAAGATGTTAAGAACCAACATCTCCCTTCTGAGAGTCGCCAGGTGGCACTAGGGGCAACCCCCTCTCCAACCACCGACCCAGTTATAAAAGAACCGATCCCGACTCATAAGGGAGAGTCTCCGTCCGGCCAGTACTGCAGCCAGACCGCCGAACCGACCAGAGGGTCTCCGAGGCCAACTCGCATGACCGATTCGACCGCACTCACAGGAGTAGCCCCAAAGAAAGCTCCCTAGCTACCGGACTCCGGGCCAAGCACCCGAAACTTTGTTGACGCACCAATCCACAGCTCAAACCGACCAGGCATTTGGACACACCGCGGGACCGTCAAGCGACCGGACGCTCCATAACACTGTCTTCGCTACCTACCCGATGACCCTTCTCTCTCACACTGCACATAACCCCGCTAACGGCACTCTGTATATACATTGTAAATAGCCAATGGGAATACAAGGACGTCCACATGCAAAAACGATTCTGCTTTTCTCTCTCTCTCTCCTTCACCTCCTCAAGAACACTGCGCTCTGGAGAGCCACATCTCGGCTAAATCGACCTGTTACAAAAGTATATCGATTTAAAGGAGTATATGTTAAAAAAAACAAATAAATCTGCATTTGGCCGAAAATTTATTTGTTTTTATATTAAAACTTTACGTTTTCGCTTAAAACTTTTCAGATTATCTCATAAGTAGCCGAATTCGTTATTAATAACGTTAAGAAAAAATTATTAACGTGAATCTTAAAATTATAATGTTTTTATTATTATCTATACTGGCACCGGCATAGCATACCCTCTAAAATACTTTAAAATTAAATTAGATCAACTGGTTGCTCATTACACATTTATACTAATCTGTCCCTTATTGCAAATAACACAATTATAGCAATATTTGTAACACTATTTAATACAGGCAATGAATTTAACAACATTTTATTATAAAGACATAAATGCCGTTACATTCTAAAATGTCGGAATGCGGTCCTTGGTAGCATAAGTGTGCCGCACATAAGCATTCGCTCCACGTACATTCTGTCTAATAGGAATGTAGTCGACATAATTTATAAATTATTTATTATAAAAAAGAATTGTTTTAAATACATATGTATTACTCATTCAATACAATGACGCTTTTATATTAAATGGGACGTCCAATCAATTATTGCCCGACCTTTGAGGCACACTTTCTACCAATTTTACTCTTGTGGTAAAAATCGCCATATCGATCAAATCTATCAAGATAACTGTTTCACAGTATAGTTTTCTCCACGCAGCCTTATCTTCATTAACACCCTGGCAATTTCAATTGGATTTTCGTCTGGTGACTATGATGATGGCCAATCTAATGTTTCGACGTTATTTTCTTCCTTTCATTGGGAACAAAGACGATTCCGATATTTAGAGTCGTCCTCCATTAAAAGTCGGACAGTAACTAAGACTCTCCGATGATGCGTCTTAGAGAAAAAGTCCTTCTGCTCTTTCAAATGTTTTCGATGTAATGGTTTTCAAACAAAAGTTTGCCCGACTACGCTCTTATTGGATTGAATATCAGACTGTATATGTGCGCTCCGAGCACACATGTATGCGTGGCAACACTTGTGTATAGCACGCTTCATACTACCAAAGGCACCTAAGTTAATTTAAGGCTGACCAACTTTATAATTATATCCAGTTTAGAAATTGCTTTCGAAACTCAAGCTAAATACGTGATATTTGGTCTGTGCGCAGAAAAATCTATAATGTGAATAGCATTAGACATTAGTTGTTCAAGATTTTAGTGACTAAATTGGTGGGACAGGTATACGTCGTAAACAGAAG
>NW_014554936.1:13005-13236 GCF_001313825.1 Dinoponera quadriceps | reverse complement strand
TGAATGACGCACACAACGGAGTTCCGTCACACGTACGCACACACATACGTACAGCTGGTATACGTGAGCGCTCGGACAGCTGCATCGCAAGCGCGACGCAGCCCGACGATATCTTCTCTCTCTTTCTACACCGCAGCGCCCGTATCCATTAAACACCTCTTTTACTCACCTTCCTGAATCCCCACTGAATCAAGACGAGACTCTTAACACTAACCGTCCAATCAGAAACCG
>NW_014554936.1:11449-12713 GCF_001313825.1 Dinoponera quadriceps | reverse complement strand
TGTATAAAATTCTTAATTGCTAACAACCATAGAAACACTTGTTATAAATTATTAAATTCACAAACGCCGAAAGACGACATCCATTTAAACCTGCACCCCAATCTATTATAAAAGTCTCACCCGCGATAACGCATCTTCGCGTGCTTACTTGTACACACAGACACGCTGTAAGAAGTACACATACCACCAGTCGCCTGTGACTGTAGCGGCACTCAACGCGTTAGAATATATCGGCGCCGCATCTAAAATCATTTTTCTTTATTGGTTTACACTGCCGCTATACAAAATATAGTTTAATGTAACTAATAACGTACACAGCCACACAACAATATTATATACATTATTATTAACATTATTATTATTAATCAAGTGCGCTCGAAACACACACAATATTATAACACACCGCTTTATTCTATAGGCGATACGTATAACCATATATATATTATTAATAGTTATCGCCGTTATTCGCACGATATTAATTATTGTAAGGACACTGAAATTCACCGCACCGTAAGTAAGCTCACAATAAAAGAGCATTCATTATCAAAAATTATTTAGGAGACGCAGTACTGAATGTCGAACGTATAAAATCATTAGAGACCCAAGTTAAAAAATTAATAAATTATTATGCGCTATTTTAAACGACCGGACATACCTCGGTCTTCTTAGAACTCTTTAGCTGCCCGGCATAACTTAAATAAATCTCGAGTTACTCGGGCAGTACTTTTCTTTGNAAGCTCACAATAAAAGAGCATTCATTATCAAAAATTATTTAGGAGACGCAATACTGAATGTCGAACGTATAAAATCATTAGAGACCCGAGTTGAAAAATTAATAAATTATTATGCGCTATCTTAAACGACCGGGCATACCTCGGTCTTCTTAGAACTCTTTAGCTGCCCAGCATTACTTAAATAAATCTCGAGTTACTCGGGCAGTACTTTTCTTTGTTATTCATAAACGACATAGCACCGATCTTCTTTGAATTTTACCAAAGCGCGAACCCCCACTCCGGTGCCATCCCTGCCTTTGTCGCCAGAGAGTATATAAACCCGTGCAATCCCTCGTGTTTTAGTTAGTTATTCATTCAGTCCTTTTTGTCTTATTCATTCTCATTAAAGCTTTTTACTTCGTTCTTATTAGTTCGAGTCACAGTACTCTTTGACTTTTATATTCATTTATTCGACACTCAGTCAGTATTCTCTCTAGAGCGGCTTGCTCCCTCATACGAGGCTAGTTAGTAAGCTCCCTGGTAATCGAGCT
>NW_014554936.1:9661-11249 GCF_001313825.1 Dinoponera quadriceps | reverse complement strand
GAGCAGTTTTTACAAACGCTCCCGGCAAACCAGGCAAGTTTAAACTACGATGCAGTAAGTTCCAGTTCCGCCTTCACACCGAGTTCCTACTTTGTGCGCACGAGCCCTGTAATAGCCGTCCGTAACGTAAGTCTTGTTTTCATGTACTTCTGAAATATACGAATTTGATATCACGATTCCATGCGAATCTCCAGACGTGTGAATTACCTTGTATCTTATCCCACTGCTGCATCGCGACCCAGTGAACAGATAGAGCTCTTATTAATATACTATAATTATCGGAATCCTGCTTAGAGCTTATCCAGTTGAAATAAAGTAATTACGTCCTACTCGAGTGTCTAATAAGCGTGTTCTTTCAAAATTCTAAATTCTTAACTTCGTATTCTAAATTCTGCAAGACATATTGAAACAATTTTAAATCAAGCAACATTTAATTATTGAAGCAAACATTTAATTCTAACTAAGGCACTTTAGAAACATTGCTTATAAGTCCTCTCGCTCTTAACACACCTACTCCCTCTCCCTGGCTGCTCACCTCGGAGTTTGAGTTCGCTGAAATATCCTGAAATCCCCTTGTTATTTTGTCACGCAGATAGCTCGCCTAGGTGTAGAGCCTGCCATCCTTATAAAACCCGCTTCACAGATAGCTTGCTTAGGAGCAGAGCCTGCTATCCTTGTCCGCAACGCACATTTACATGTGGCCGCTCGCCTAGGAGCTGAGTTAGCCATCGTGAGTATAACTTAGAGAGCCTTACCTGGAATCTAAAGGTAAATTTGACATTAATATAGAATGCGCGTATTGCTAGATGCCTCATAAACGACGACGAGGAGGACGTAAAATTAGAGAAAAGATAGCTCGTATTGCCGCTAAACTCAGGAGACCGAGAATTATCTCCGACCAGACAGGAACCTTCATATCAGACGAGTATATACAACAACTGCGCGTCACGACCATTTTTCACGAAATACTAGTAAATAAAGTTATTGAAGTAAAACTTGCGGCCGATGACATATATGATTTAGAGACTGTACTTAATTCCNGTAAATTTGACATTAATATAGAATGCGCGTATTGCTAGATGCCTCATAAACGACGACGAGGAGGACGTAAAATTAGAGAAAAGATAGCTCGTATTGCCGCTAAACTCAGGAGACCGAGAATTATCTCCGACCAGACAGGAACCTTCATATCAGACGAGTATATACAACAACTGCGCGTCATGACCATTTTTCACGAAATACTAGAGAATAAAGTTATTGAAGTAAAACTTGCGGCCGATGACATATATGATTTAGAGACGGTACTTAATTCCCCCCACAGCCGGAGCGCGAAATTGACTTTTGTTCATTAATTGAAGAAGCTACAGAAAATATAATTCCTACCGAAGTCCCAGAATTAGACGCGTACACCGCCGCCGTCACGAGCGAGTTGAATTCCCCTTTTTATGTTAATAATAGCATAAGGTCTGCCGAAGACCACTTAGAATTCAGCGAAACTACTAATGTTATAATAACAGCTCTTTGTGAATTAATTGACTCTTAAATAAATATAGAAGTATCAGAACATCTAGATTCTCACTTATTGACT
>NW_014554936.1:0-9527 GCF_001313825.1 Dinoponera quadriceps | reverse complement strand
TTTTGTTCATTAATTGAAGAAGCTACAGAAAATATAATTCCTGCCGAAGTCCCAGAATTAGACGCGTACACCGCCGCCGTCACGAGCGAGTTGAATTCCCCCTTTTATGTTAATAATAGCGTAAGGTCTGCCGAGGACCACTTAGAATTCAGCGAAACTACGAATGTTATAATAACAGCTCTTTGTGAATTAATTGACTCTTAAATAAATATAGAAGTATCAGAACATCTAGATTCTCACTTATTGACTGTCTAACCCTCCCCCCCTTTCCACCCTCTATTTACCTACCAGCGTACGGCGGGTGCTCTCAACCTTCCCGGGTTATTGCCGGTGAATGCAAGTAGGCCCAAAACAAAACAAAAAGAGAGCAGCGCATTCTTGTTCCCTAGGGCCCGAGGGCGTGAAAACGGTCATTCTTATTTTTGGGCTTCTAATTCTCCACAAATTGAAATATTATATATTTTTTGTTATCTATTTATTTATGTTATTTATTTCCACCTTGCTTTTGAATTTTTTCAAAGTTTTTTAAAAGTTTCTATTCTGCTTNCTTTCCACCCTCTATATACCAACCAGTGTACGGCGAGTGCTCTCAACCTTCCCGGGTTATTGCCGGTGAATGCAGGTAGGCCCAAAACAAAAAGAGAGCAGCGTATTCTTGTTCCCTAGGGCCCGAGGGCGTGAAAAAGGTCATTCTTATTTTCGGGCTTTTAATTCTTCACAAATTGAAATATTACATATTTTTTTGTTATCTATTTATTTATGTTATTTATTTCCACCTTGCTTTTGAATTTTTTTTAAGTTTTTTAAAAGTTTCTATTCTGCTTTTTTTCGCTCTTTCTAAACTTTACTCTTTTTGTTGCTTCATTTTTTGTCATTAATTGGTGATAGATGTAAAACGACGATTTATCCTTCTTCTATTTATTGCTTTTTTTCAAAGTTTTTTTTCTAATTTTTTTTTGTTCTTTTTAATTTTTAAATTTTTGTAGCTTAATATTTTTAAGGATTCGTGGTATATATGTAAAACAACGGCCTGACCTTCTTTTTATTTTTGCGATTTTTTTAAGTCTTTTTCTCGGTTTTTTTTCTTTCTTTAGATCCTTTTAACATTTACGTTTTTCGTTGCTAATTTGAGTTATTTTCTTCTATTTTATTTTAATTTGTTTATTTATTTATTTGTTTATTCATTTATTTAATTTATTTTATTTTATTTATTTATTTATTTATTTATTTACTTTTCCCATGCCGCCTTCGGAGCATACACAACATAACATGAGACAGCCGTGGTCAAATTGAGGTCAGAATGAGATCGGGACGATGTCACGATGAGGTCAGGATGAGTTCAGGATGTTAGGTTACCGGGTTTTCGGAAAAATGATATTTGTGACATCGGTCGGGCAGGCAGGGTATACATTATTAGTGTGTGAAAAGAGAATTGGTAGATTTCCTCCATTCATTTTTGTTCACTCGCCCGTATCTCGTAAACCATTGGTGAGGTAAGGTTGGTGTCTGAGGGGACGTTGCTGCCCATGGGAAGCGCAATCAGTTGCACTCACCCCGCCCTTCCAACACCTCCCGTTGAGACGCTGAATTTTTGGAAGTTGCGTTTTTGGAATGGAGAACGTCTCACAAGTTTGCCACGATTGCTAATAATATATCGGGGGTGCGGGGACCGACGCCCCTTTCTTCAAGCTGCCTAACGATCACTGCCCCACCGCCCAAACATCACTAGTTCGAAAGTAACTGCCGGTTACCCTTAAAAACCTAACGGTCATTTTTGGTTTCGAATTTCTAATTCTTCACAAATCGAAATATTACATATTTTTTTACCTATTTTTTATATTATTTATTTCCACCTTGCTTTTAAATTTTTTCTAATTTTTTAAAAAGTTTCTTTTTTTTCGCTTTTTCTAAACTTTACTCTTTTTGTTGCTTCATTTTTTGTTATTACTTCGTGATAGATGTAAAACGACGACTTACCCTTCTTCTATTTATTGGTCCTTTTCCTAAGTTATTTTTTCTAATTTTTTTCTGTTTGTCTTCTGTTTTTCGTGCTTTTTAATTAAAAAATTTTTTTAGCTTAATATTTATAATGATTCGTGGTGTATATGTAAAACGACGGCTTAACCTTCGTTTTATTCTTGCGTTTATTTTATGTCATTTTCTTGGTTTTTTTCTTTCTTTAGATCTTTTTAACATCTACGTTTCTCGTTACTAATTTGTGTTATTTCCTTTTTTTCTTATATTTAGTTTATTTATTTATTTGTTTATTCATTTATTTAATTTATTTTATTTTATTTATATAGTTATTTATTTATTTACTTATTTACTTTTTCCATGCCGCCTTCGGAGCATACCCAACCTAACATGGGATAGCCGTGGTCAAAGCGGAGTCAGAAAGAGATCGGGACGAGGTCACGATGAGGTCAGGATGAGCTCAGGATAAGTTAGGTTACCGGGTTTTCGGAAAAATGATATTTGTGACATCGGTCGGGCAGGCAGGGAATACATTATTAACACGTTTGTCGCCGCGTCACCCAGATCTGGGTGACGGGTATGCTTCCGTGGAGGCCCCGTTACCCAAATATGGGTGACGCTCTTCTTATTTAAGTCCGACAGTCGGATTTGGGCCCCGGGAGAAACTCAGCCGAATCGCGCTGGGCGACGAACGTGTGAAAGTGTGAAAAGAGAAGTGGTAGCTTTCCCACCCCCCCCTGCATTTTTGTTCTCTCGCCCGTATCTCGTAAACCGTTGGTGAGGTAAGGTTTATGTCTGAGGGGACGTTGCTGCCCCTGGGAAGCGCAATCAGTAGCACTCACCCCACCCTTCCACCACCTCCGTTGAGGCGCTGAATTTTTGGAAGTTGCATTTTTGGAATAGAGAACGTCTCACAAGTCTGCCACGATTGCTAATAATATATCGGGGGTGCGTGGACCGACGCACCTTTCTTCAGTCTTTCTAACGAACACAGCCCCAACAACGTAAACTCACTTGTTCGAAGGTTACAGCCGGTTTCCCTTAAACAACACGGTCATTCCTGATTTCGGGCTTCTAATTCTACACAAATTGAAGTATTACATATTTTTCTGTTACCTATTTATATAAGTAATTTATTTCCACATTGCTTTTGAATTTTTTCTAATTTTTTTAAAAGTTTCTGTTCGGTTTTTTTCGCTCTTTCTAAACTTTACTCTTTTTGTTGCTTCATTTTTGGACATTAACTCGTAATAAATGTAAAACGACGACTTATCGTTGTTCTATTTATTGCTTTTCTTTCTAAGTTTTTATAATTTGTTTTGGTTTTTCTTCTGCTTTTTAGTTCATTATAATTTTTAAATTTTTGTAGCTTCATATTTTTAATGATTCGTGGCACATATGTGAAACGACGGCATAACATTCTTTTTATTCATGGGATTTTTAAAAATCTATTTATCGGTCTATTTCCTTTTCTTAGATCTTTTTAACATTTATGTTTTTCGTTGCTATATTGTGTTATTTTATTTTATTTTATTTTATTTTCTTTATTTACTTATTTGTTTATTAGTTTATTTAATTAATTTTATTTTATTTATATATTTGCTTATTTATACTTATTTACTTGTTCCATTCCGCCTTCGGGGCTTACCCAACATAACATGAGACAGATGTAATCAAAGTGGGGTCAGGATTAGGGACGAGTTGACGATGAGGTCTAGATGAGTTCAGGATAAGTTAGATTACCGGGTTTTTGGAGAAATGATATTTTTGACATAGGTCGGGCAGGCAGGGAATACATTATTAGAGTGTGAAAAGAGAAGTGGTACCTTTCCCCCACCGCGAAACTTGCGAGTTTGCGTGTTATAGGCAAAGAAACGAGAATGTCAAGTGAATTTTGCGTTTTTTTACGTTAAATCGTAAACGGATGCAAACTGTAGAATGTGATTGAAATATTAAGCTATATTATGTTATTTCTATGCGGCAGCTTCTAGGATTTCAGGCGGCGAGGGTTTATTTCGATTCTCCATCAGAAAACGTGAACTAATGCAAATTCACGTTTCGGCTTGAAACTTTTCGACCAAACACGCTAGTTCCTCGAGAAATGGTAAAAGAAATCAATATGCGAGAGAAATTTGCGAATCTGCGTGTAATAGGCAAAGTAACGTGAATGTCAAGTGAATCTTGCGTTTCTTTACGTTAAATCGTAAACGGGTGCAAACTGGCGAGTGTGATTAAAATATTCAGCTTTATTACGTTATTTCCATGCGGCAGGCTCGAGGACTGAGGCGGCGAGCGTTTCTTTTGATTCTACATCAGAAAACGTGAACTGATGCGAATTCTCGTTTCCGCTTGAATCTTTTCGACCAAATACGTTACTTCCACGAGAAGAGGTAAAAGAAATCAATCTTCGGAAGAAACTTGCGTGTTTGCGTGTAATAGACAACGTAACGTGAATGTCGAGTGAATCTTGCGTTTCTTTACGTTAAATCGTAAACCGGTGCAAACTGGCAAATGTAACTGAAATTTTCAGCTTAATTACGTTATTTCCATGCGGCAGCCTAGAGAATTTCAGCCGGCTAGCGTTTCTTTCCATTCTACATCAGAGAAGAGGAACTGTTGCGGATTCTCGTTTCTACTTGAATCTTTTCGACCTAATACGGTAGTCCCACGTGAAAAGGTAAGAATATTCCATCTTGGGGCCAAACTTGCGAGTTTGCGTTTAATAGGAGAAATAACGTGAATGTCGAGTGAATCTTACGTTTTTTTACGCCAAATTGTGAACGGGTGCAAACTGGCGATTGTTATTGAAATATTCAGCTTTATTATGTTATTTCCATGCGGCAGGCTCGAGGATTTCAGCCGGCTTGCGTTTCTTTCGATTCTACATCAGAAAAAGTGAACTGATGCGAATTCTCGTTTCCGCTAGAATCTTTAGGTCCAAATACGGTAGTTTCACGGAAAATGTAAAAGAAATCTATCTTAAAACCAAACTAGCGAGTTTGCGTGTAATAGGAGAAGTAACGTGAATGTTGTGTGAATCTTGTGTTTCTTTAAGTTAAATCGTGAACGGGTGCAAACTGGCGAGTGTAATTGAAATTTTCAGCTTTATTACGTTATTTCCATGCGGCAGACTCGAGGATTTCAGGCGCCAAGCGTTTCTTTCCAATCTACATCAGAGAAGAGGAACTGTTGCTAATTCTCGTTTCCACTTGAATCTTTTCGACCTAATACGGTAGTTCCACGTGAAAAGGTAAGAGTATTCCATCTTGGGACCAAATTTGCGAGTTTGCGTTTAATAGGAGAAATAACGTGAATGTCTCGAGAATCTTCCGTTTCTTTACGTTAAATCGTGAACGGGTGCAAACTGGCGAGTGTAACTGAAATTTTCTGCTTTATTACGTTATTTCCATGCGGCAGCCTCGAGGATATCAGCCGGCTAGCGTTTCTTTCGATACTACATCAGAAAAAGTGAACTAATGCCAATTCTCGTTTCCGCTAGAATCTTTAGGTCCAAATACGGTAGTTTTTTCGGAAAATGTAAAAGAAATCAATCTTAAAACCAAACTAGCGAGTTTGCGTGTAATAGGCGAAGTAACGTGAATGTCAAGTGAATCTTGCGTTTCTTTACGTTAAATCGTAAACGGGTGCAAACTGTCGAGTGTAACTGTAATTTTCATCTTTATTACGTTATTTCTATGCAGCAGCCTCGAGGATTTCAGTCGGCGAGCGTTTCTTTCGATTTTGCAGCAAAAAACGTGAACTGCTGCGAATTCTCGTTTCCGCTAGAACCTTTAGGTCCAAATACGGTAGTTCCACGAGAAAAGGTAAAAGAATGCAATCTTAAAAACAAACTAGCGAGTTTGCGTGTAATAGGAGAAGTAACGTGAGTGTCAAGTGAATCTTGCGTTTCTTTACGTTAAATTGTAAACGGGTGCAAACTGGCGAATGTAATTGAAATTTTCAGCTTTATTACGTTATTTCCATGCGGCAGCCTCGAGGATTTCAGGCGCCGAGGGTTTCTTTTTATTCTACATCAGAGAAGAGGAACTGCTGCGAATTCTGGTTTCCGCTTGAATCTTTTCGTCCTAGTACGGTAGTTCCACGTAAAAAGGTAAGAGTATTCCATCTTGGGGCCAAACTTGCAAGTTTACGTTTAATAGGAGAAGTAACGTGAATGTCGAGTGAATCTTACGTTTTTTTAAGCCAAATCGTGAACGGGTGCAAACTGGCGAGTGTAACTGAAATTTTCAGCTTTACTACGTTATATCCATGCGGCAGCCTCGATGATTTCAGCTGGCTAGCGTTTCTTTCGATTCTACATCAGAAAAAGTGAACTGATGCGAAATCTCGTTTCCGCTAGTATCTTTCGGTCCAAATACGGTAGCTTCACGGAAAATGTAAAAGAATTCAATCTTAAAAACAAACTAGCGAGTTTGCGTGTAATAGGCGAAGTAACGTGAGTGTCGAGTGAATCTTGCGTTTCTTTACGTTAAATCGTTAACGGGTGCAAACTGACGAATGTAACTGAAATTTTCAGCTGTATTACGTTATTTCCATGCGGCAGACTCGTGAATTTCAGGCGGCGAGCGTTTCTTTCGGTTCTTCATCAGAAAACGTGAACTGCTGCGAATTCTGGTTTTCGCTTGAATCTTTTCGACCAAATATGTTACTTCCACGAGGAGAGGTAAAAGAAATCAATCTTCGGAAGAAACTTGCGTGTTTGCATGTAATAGACGAAGTAATGTGAATGTCGAGTGAATCTTGCGTTTCTTTACGTTAAATCTTAAACCGGTGCAAACTGGCAAGTGTAACTGAAATTTACAGCTTTATTACGTTATTTCCATGCGGCAGCTCGAGAATTTCAGCCGACTAGCGTTTTTTTCGATTCTACATCAGAAACCGTCAACTGATGCGAATTCTCGTTTCCGCTAGAATCTTTAGGTCTAAATACGGTAGCTTCACGGCAAATGTAAAAGATTTCAATCTTAAAACCAAACTAGCGAGTTTGCGTGTAATAGGCGAAGTAACGTGAATGTCGTGTGAATCTTGCGTTTCTTTACGTTAAATCGTGAACGGGTGCAACTGGCGATTGTTATTGAAATATTCAGCTTTATTATGTTATTTCCATGCGGCATGCTCGAGGATTTCAGCGGGCTAGCGTTTCTCTCGATTCTACATCAGAAAAAGTGAACTGATGCGAATTCTCGTTTCCGCTAGAATCTTTAAGTCAAAATACGGTAGTTTCACGGAAAATGTAAAAGAAATCAATCTTAAAACCAAACTAGCGAGTTTGCGTGTTATAGGAGACGTGAATGTCGAGTGAATCTTGCGTTTCTTTACGTTAAATCGTGAACGGATGCAAATTGGCGCGTGTAACTGAAATTTTCAGCTTTATTACGTTATTTCCATGCGGCAGACTCGAGGATTTCAGGCGGCGAGCGTTACTTTCGATTCTGCATCAGAAACGTGAACTGCTGCGAATTCTGGTTTCCGCTTGAATCTTTTCGACCAAATACGGTAGTTCCACGAGTAAAGGTAAAAGAACTCAATCTTGGGGCCAAACTTGCGAGTTTGCGTGTAATGGGCAAAGTAACGTGAATGTCGTGTGAATCTTGCGTTAATTTACGTTAAATCGTGAACGGGTGCAAACTGGCGAGTGTAATTGAAATATTCAGCTTTATTACGTTATTTCCATGCGGCAGACTCGAGGATTTCAGGCGGCGAGCGTTTCTTTCGATTCTAGTGACGTCCCCGCCAAGAAAATTCCTTTTTATTCAAAACTCATTGAAGTTGTTAACCGTAACATCAAGCGTAAATATAATAATAATTCAGTAGCACCCAAAATAATGATTAACTTCACGTATAATATGGTACGCGCCGACCTACATATATACCTACACATATAACGGGATAGGCGACGCGCATGAATGACGCATACAATAGAGCCGTCACACGTATACACACACACAACATAACCGGTATACGTGAGCGCCCCACAGACGCACCGCAGGCGCGACGCAGACCGACTATATCTTTCCTCTTCTTCTATCCTACAGCGCCTGAATACGTGAAACACCTTTTTACTCACCTTCCTGTATCCCCACCGAATCAAGACGAGACTCTTAATACGCATGCTGCATATAACTGTAATAATCAGTCGAAATACATAAAATTTATAATAACATCGAAATAATCATTACAATTATTTCAATTCAATATTTTATTCAAAACCAACATACATAGTTACAAATCATTAATTATTAATTGTCAACTTAAAATGAAACCCGTCAACAATATAAGGTACGCATTGCAAGAAATTATTTTACAAGTCACGGTCTATATTACTATTCGTGTAAACAATATACATATTTCATACTCTGTACCACATAAATTTTTATTTGTTCACTACCATAAAGACACGCATTATAAATTATTAAACTGGCAAACGTCGACAGACGACATCCATCAAAACCGGACTTCAACCCACCATTACAAAGGACAATAAAATATATATTAACGTTATACTAAAGGCATCGCCCGCGATGACGCGTCGTCGCGCGCTCACTTATACACAGATACACCGCAGGTAACACACACACACCGCCAGCCGCTCGTGGCTGTAGCAGCACCCCATGCGTCATAACGCGTACGCTCCGTATTCAAAATACTCTTCTTTGTTAATCTGTACCACCGCTATAGCGAACATAATTTAATGCAACTAACAACGAACATACCTACACTATAGTATTATACATATTGTTATTAACATTATAGTTATTAATCGAGAGTGCGCAATGCACAGACAATATTATAACTCACACACACAATATTATAATACACCGCTTTCATTTTACAAGCGATATGTATAACCACATATATATTATTAATTATCGCCGATAACCGCGCAATATTAATTATTGTAAGGATACTGAAATTCACCGCACCATAAGTAAGCTCATGGCAAGAGACCAGTCGTTATTAAAAATTATTTAAGAGACAGTACTGAATGTCGAACGTATTAGATCATCACCCGAGTCAAAGAATTAATAAATTATTATGCCTTATCTTAAAAGACCGAGAATACCTTAGTCTTCGTAGAACTCTTTGGCCGCCCGGCATAGTTTAAACAAATCTCGAGTTACTCGGACAGTACTTATCTTTGGTATTCATAAACTACATGGCACCTAATTTCTTTGACTTTTACCGAGGCGCGAAACCCCACTCCAGTGTCATCCCTACCTTTGTCACGAGAGGGTATATAAACCCACGCACAGTAGCCTCAGGGCTCTTGCTAGTTCTTATTCGATCATTCATTATTGTCACGTCCCGGCGTGTCGCGGCCACTGTGGGGAATGCGGTGCACGGACGGTCGCACAAGGACTGATCGCTATTTTCGGATCTAGCGCACCTACGCGGTACTCCCCGGGGACACGCGCGATCAAAAGGGGTAACGGCGCGAACTTCGAGCGGGGGGTAGTAAAACCCGGTCGCGTAATGTAGAGAGAAACTCGCGGGCGGCGAGGAAGGGGGGTTTACGTGTGTTTTAAGAAATT